>NW_015151010.1:431138-503926 GCF_000732505.1 Cyprinodon variegatus | reverse complement strand
ACAGGGAGCCAGTGGAGGGATGCTTAAAATGGAGTTATGAGCTTGCGTTTATTTTTACCAGTTAAAAAGGTCTGGCTGACACCAACTAAAAGAAAATAACAATAGTTCAGGCGATAAAAACATGAACCAAGATTTCATGAGAACCTCTGGACAACAGGGGCTTAATCTTTATCAGCCGGCTCAGCTGCAAAAAGGAGGATTTGATCACGGCTTTTACGTTTGCATAAGTTCAAGGCTTGGGTCCATTTTTAATCCTAAATTAGTCACGCTGAACTTTTAGTAAGGGACTCCAGGTCTAACTAATAAAATATGTCCAGATATGACGTCCAGTTACCGGAAGCTACTGGATTTTATGGGTTTCTCCTCATATCTGGTCCATGAATGACATTGGTTCTTGTTCTGATGAGGATATCACGAGTAGATTAATGCCATCTATGTTTTAAATGCAGTTTTTTCCTGATTTTCTATCTCTAACAGCATTTTTTAAGCATTTTGGGAAGTAGTTTTCATGAATTTCAATGTAAAACCAATACAGAAAAAAAAAGCTGGCTGATAAATTGTGCTATGTTTTTTTTTTTTTTTGTCTACAAAAAGGTGAATTGTATTCTGCCGACGTACCAGAAGGTTTACAAGCTGTGCGGGCATTCTGTGTTATCATTGACAGCAGCAGTCCTAACACACCAGCTGTTTTCTCAGTCGCAGACAATAAGGCAGCCAAATCTCTGTGATTTCCACCCTGTTTCTCTTGCCTCCAACACTGTTGGAGAAACTTGTCGTTTCTTGTGGAGATAATTGCTGTTTGATATTGGCTCTGCATCCGGGAAAAATGTTTTGGTGGGTTGAAACTGTTAGACATGAGACTGCTTGTACAGGTGTATTTCTAACCACGTGTCAGTTACCTGTATATTTGACTCTGGTTCTTGGGGTATGATTATAAAGCATTTTAACGATGGGCGGCATGAATCTGAGGAAAACTTTCAAACCCTGCCATCATAGCTCACCTGGACTCTTATTTCCACATATTAACAGATGTCCACAACACTTAGGTGTAGAAAAGCTCTCTTTAACAGTTTTTTTTCCTTTTTGAAAAATCCAGATGTTTAGTCGCTGCTAGTCTGCTTCTCCACTAAAAAATAAAAAGTACTTTTAAACAATATAAGTTGTGTACTTAAATGTCTAGACGTGAGCACTGTTGAGAGTACAGTATAGTATTTAAACAAATCGAATGAAGAAAAAAAAATACTCAGCATTGTGGGAATTCTATGCAAAGTTCAAGAAATATCAAGCTATTACGAGGAGTTACACAACTCCAAAGGGAAAAAAATCTCCCCTTTCATTTTGTGTTTTCTATTATTGTGTTGATTAAAAGGACAAGCTTTATGATTAGTTTTAATTTCAAGTAGGAAAAGAAAGTTTTTTTTGTTTTCCTATTATTTAAGCCATCAATATGTTTTGAGACTAAGAATAAATAAGAATAAAATCTATTTCTACTCTTTTCTTGGATCTTCTTCACTGCGATCCATGTATTCCTATATATTCTTTGTAGTGTCAGAGGCAGAAACCGAACTCATGGAGATGGCTGATGGTTAACCTTTGTAGTTAATGAGCCTTGAGTCTTTGAAGGGGGTTTTTGTTTCTCTGGTGCACAGCCTTATCTGATTATTGGAGTAGTAGTGTGCAGAGTTCCTGGCTCCCAGCCTCTGTCTTATAGATATTATTACTCCTCCAGGTAGAGGTTGTGAGCAGGCAGCCAAAACCATCTTTGTTTAGATTCTCTGTGGGAAGAAATCCTGGCAGCTGCAAGTCTCTTGATGCAGCATGTATTGTTTTGCCATAGTCTCATAACATATTAAAAGTGTTCTGCCCTTTGCTTATCCTTTAGGTTATTGTTATTTTAACCATGAGTGAGATTTCTCTTTGAGGTACATATTTGCTTTATAATTTTCTCTGTTTTTAATTGTATAAAGCAATGTATAAGAATACATTGCTTGTTTAGTGAAATTGCTGCTCAAGTGATCTAAAACTTTAGTTCTCTCTGGTATAGATTTGCTAGTTGCTGACCAAACTTCCACAAAATAAACATCCCCGGGAGTTTAAGATCTGAACGAGCTATTTCACTAAACAACATGACACATTGGACAAAAATGAAACACAAGTACGGTTCTCTAAGAGTTAAAAATCACAGTGGGTGAGTTTGGCTGCAGTGGAAGCTCAGTTTATAGAAGCACTAATTGCAGTCAGACAGGCCTGGACTGGCACTCCAAGCTTTACATCTCCCAGACCTCCTGTCAGGCCTCCCGTCTGCCTCTCAGACCCATCACTATCAATGTCAGCAGCTCCACCAGGCTCGTCCAAAACAGAACAAGGCAGCTTGTTTTGCCTCAAGCTTGCTTTTTGCCTATAAATCTTTGTTTCAACTTTAGAAACACTTCAATATTGTGTCAGGAAGCTAGAAAGCACAATTACAGTGCTGCTAATTTGATGGAAGAGATCCTTCAGTTTTCCTGTAATTACAGGGTAATGTGTGTGTGCAGCTATTAAAGATTCAGCTGTGTAATAACATAAAAAATGAAAGTGTTTGTTTGAAGAGCTGAATGTACTCTACAATCTTATTTCCGTTTTTGTATACCGACTACCACCTCTCTTTTATTTTGTCATTTCCAGCTCCTGTTTTCTACTTTGGAAGCACAGAATACCATGTGGATGAGAGCGATGCCTTTGTAGAGGTGCAGGTGTGGAGAACAGGCTCTGATCTTTCTAAGGGAGGAACTGTCACAGTGCGATCCAGAAAGACTGATCCGCTCTCAGCTGAGGGTACGTGTCTCCATTTCCACACAGCTGTCTCCATGAGATGCTCACATTAAACCACATCACACTAAATGATAGTCTCACATCGCTGTCCCATCACTCTTTGTGTTTTTTAGCTCAGTCTGGATATGTTGAGAGGGACGGTGTGGGGAATGTAAACACTTTAAAGTTTTAAGATTATTGTTATGGATACAATGCAAGTCTTACTGAAAGTGAGTTGCAGGTATGCATGCTTATCACTCTGCATATTGAGAAGCACTTTGGAGAATAGAACTGATTGCTGTTTCCCCAAGTCTTCCCTGCAGCCACTATTATCTCTGACCCCGAGGCAGTTATCCTCTCTTCCATGGATTCCTACCAGCTGTTCTTCTACCTATGCTCCAGCTTTAAAGGGACCCAGTATCTAATCATATGCAATATCATAAAAATCCAAGACCACATATAGCTAGGTTATGAATTTGTGAAATATAGCCTGCAGGTTCAGCTTTCAGTACAAAAGCTCTAGAGCATCCTAAAAGAAGAAACAGTCCACAGTTGGAGAGTTGTCCAGTCCCTGACCTTTCTGTTTTATTTTGTTAAATAAGTTTAGGCAACCATCAAGTGCTCAAATCTGTCAACCATAAAATGGAATATTTTGTCACATAGTAGGAGTAGTTTTATGTTTTGTTTGGAATAACCTTTTATCTTCTTCGATCAATAAAGCTTACAAAGTATGGGAAGTATTTTAAATCTACTGTCTTAAGCTCTTTTTAAGTTTTTATTCCTTAAAGGGATTGTTCAGATTTTGTGTAGTGAGGTTCTGAGGAAAAGAGCTCACAACAGTGAAAGTGTAACATCTTTATACAAGTTAAAACAACTCAAACAGAAAATGTTTCTATCCCCAGGATGCAATATTATATCAAAGTATAAACTTACCAAACTCTCACAAAATGCTTTTTTGGTTTTGTTCCTGTTTGTACAGTTGAACAATGTAGATAAAGTTTGGGGGAGGTTTCTTGCTGCATTTACTCCATTAGGAATCAATTGTTGCTGCTCTTAAAATTCTGATAGATCTTTTGTATTTTGCAAAAGGCTATTTTTGCAATGGCACAAGTGGTAGTACAGTACGTTGCTGTGCTTTTTCAGGGCCCCCTTTGTTCCACACTACCAAATTTCTTTTATTCTAAAACATTTTTGGCTTAATCATTCAGGCTGTTGGACTTGTTGATGTGATTTCAATAAGTATTTTGTTCTTTAAGTGTGCTTGAGTTTTCTGTCGCACACTCCTGCACATATACTTTTCTTAAAGGTCTTAAATTATACTACATTTAACAATAAAAAATGTAGAGCATTTTTTCGTGCTTGAGCAGGGAAAGTGATCTCAGATTAGGCAGACCGTCTGTACTAATAACCTCCTCATTCAGCCCTCTTCTAAGCAAGCTGTTTTAGCTTTCCACACCATTGAACTCTTGAAGGCCATGCCCCCACACCATGCAACCATGTTAACCAGTCAGAGTATGTGTTGATGGCGGCTCTTCCCTCCATTATGGACATTTCATCCCAGAGCTGCATGTCCCGAGCCCCTACCATCCTCAGATACCCCTCACATCCCCACCATGGACTGTTCTCCCTGCTGCCCTCTGGGAAGAGGCTTAGCAGTGCCCACTGCAAAACCAGCAGGTTCCGCAACAGCCTTTTCCCCGTTGCCATCAGACTGCTGAACTGTTGAACTCAAAACTGGTCTCTGAATAACACTTGCAACATTATTTGAAAAACGGACATTGCTGAACTTTTATAATCCTTTAAATAGTAAAAAACTCAACGCTCTACTGCATTTTGCACCATATTTATTTTGCACCACACTTCACTTTTCCATATCAATGCCCTTCTGCACTATTATTTAAAACTGTCTTATTTTTCTGCCACATTGTTTCATTCTCATCACTGCTGCAATTTTAAATTGGTAAATGTGTATCTTACTCCTACTGCAATATCATTACACCGTTGTAAGCTATATGCAATGAAATTTTGTTTTGTATAGACTCTGTGCATACAAAATGACACTAAAGCTGTCTTTGGGCAGCTACAGCCCACTCTGAGCAGCTTATAAGTGACAACAACACACAGCAGGCGCAGATGGGCCAGATAACCGCTCATTGCCAGTCGTTTATGATGTTAAAATCAATAATACAAATGTTTTTATCCCATTGGAAAAGCGGAACAATATACTCTAATCATCTCAATACAGAGCACCGAGCATTCAACAATCCAGTTTTTTAAAGGGACGGCTGGAAACACTAGACTGTAAAAAAAAACTTTCAATAAACAAACAAGGACACCCAGTACCCAGTTGACCTGAGCTGCTACAACCTTCATCTGCTGTAATGAACTAACCGAGCTGCTACTAACAGAAGTCATTTAACACACAATCAGAATGACTACAGATATCATGTTAGGAAAAGACCGTGAAGCACATAGATTATCCATCTTATAAAAACCACCACCTTATCAAAAAAGGAACACAAACGTTAACTGAATTTCATATTTACAGGCTACGCAGTCCAACACAGTAAGGTCATGCAGTGAGACAGGGGAATTTTTTTTTTCTCATTTATGAACCTCATGCAGAGCCTTCAAGTTAGATATGACTACTAGTAAATGTTTATATAAAATGTTTATAAGTGAATTTTGCATGATATGGGACCTTTAAGGTTTTTCTACTAGTAACCATGATTCATGGTTCTATTTATTTTGGCGGGTTTTATGGTAAAATCTCAAGACCATCACTCTGCCATAAACAACCTGTTTTTCTACCTTCAGCTCTTTCATGGATTTCATTTTTGCCCGGTCTCTGTTGTTGACTATTTATTGTCACCTTTTGGATTAGTTGCTAATATGCTTTTAGTAGACCAGCCCCTCGTGTGAAGTTTCACTACTGTTCCATGATTGTTTGTTTTTTGTCTTTATGTCTTGTTACTTGTTCATTATGATTCCACCCCCCAAAAAAACAAAACAAAAAAACAGCTATATTGTCTCTGGCATTGATTGATTATCACCTTTTTTTGGTTTATTTTCGGTTTAGGATGGAGCATAATGTGTTCCTTTTTAAATCTCAGTGCCACGTTTGTATTTTCAGACCGAATCTATTTCAGTGGGGGGTTTTAATCTTATTCTAAAATTTTACTAAAACATGTAGCAAATCAATGGTTTAATATGGAGAAGAAATATGTTTCCAGGACCTAGGTGAATAGGAAGGATTAATGGAATAATTTCATAATCACGCATGTTTTTTGTTTTTTTCCCCTCTGGTATTAAATTTGTTTTCATCATCTAAAACATGTAAACATGACAAAAAGCAAAGACAGAACAAATATGTATTCAGGCTTGTGTTTATATATTTATTTTTGCCGTGACTTCACTTCAAAAAGCTGAAGTTTCTCTTCAGATTATATTTAAAAAGATTGTATTTGATATAAAGCTGACCTGTGCTTTGCTCTGGGGTAGCTGGCCTGGATTATGTGGGGATCAGCAGGAATCTGGACTTTGCACCGGGCGTCACCATGCAAACATTTCGTGTGACCATCCTGGATGATCTCGGTCAGCCATTCCTTGAAGGGCCAGAAAAGTTTGAACTTGTACTGCGGATGCCGATGAATGGAATCCTCGGGGAGCCGAGCAAAACCACCATTATCATCAATGACTCCATCTCTGACTGTAAGCTAAAAGCCATTGTTTAAAATCACACCAATGGTATCTCTGCATTAGTGACTTCTCAATGATTTTTTTTTCAGTGCCCCAAGTGCAATTCCGGCATGCAGTGTATGTGGGCAATGAAAACTCAGGACAGATCTCAGCCATGGTGTACCGCAGTGGTGACATAAGCTACAAGTCAACAGTCCGCTGTTACAGCAGGCAGGGGACAGCTCAGGTGATGATGGACTTTAATGAAAGGCCAAACACGGATGCGTCCATCATTACCTTCCTACCAGGTGGTGTTGCAGAACATAACATGTTCCCCTTCTCAGCTCCACACTCCCTGATGTAAAAAAAAATAAGCAGGATAGAATTTGACTTTTTCATGTGATTTGTTTTTCAGGAGAGATTGAAAAACCTTGTTTACTTGTGTTGGTTGATGACACGGAACATGAGGAGGAGGAAGAGCTCCGTCTCGTCTTAGGGAGTCCCAAGAGTGAATCTCCATTTGGAGCATCTATTGGAAAGCAAAATGAAACACTCATTAAAATCAAAGATGATGCAGACAGTAAGAATATTTAGCTACTTCGTCATATATAGCTGCTTATATATGAGTCAAACTTGAAGTCTCTATGTATTGAATTTTTATTTTAATTATTTAAAATTAACCCATCTTCCTTGTGATTTCAGTCTGACTTATGGTGAATTTAATAGTTTCACTATAACATTTTTTCACAGGACCTGTTATTAGTTTTGGAGAGATCAAATTTAGTGTAAATGAACCAAAGGAGAAGGGTCAAGTCTCGGTGGTAAAGATCTCAGTGTTGCGTGTTGGAGACACCTCTAAGGTCTCTGTTGTCCGAGTGCACACCAAAGATGGATCAGCTACCTCTGGGGAGGACTATCATCCAATATCTGAGGGTAAATATTAATCTCAGCCTCCCCTATCAGACCACCAGCCATATTTATCGGATTTTTCTCTTCTTTTTTTTCTTTTCTTTTACAGAAATTGTGTTTAAACAGGGAGACACCAAGCACCACGTAGAGGTGGAGGTTTTATATGACGGTGTTAGAGAAATGAGGGAGGCTTTCACAGTCCACCTCAGGCCTGATGAGAACATGGTGGCAGAAACAAAGGTCACACTTTAAACTTATCTTGTCATGACTACAAGTCACTTAACATTTTGATTTCTTCTAAAAGTAATTCTCCTGTCTGTCAAACAGCAGATGAGTAAAGCCATCATCTATATTGAAGAGAGCAACAGCATGGCGGATGTGACTTTTCCCTCCATTCCCATCGTCATCTCCCTCTTTAATTATGATGACATCGGACACAGCAGGCCCTCCCCACCTGTGGCTGGATACCCTGTCATTTGTGTCACTGTATGTCCTAAACCACCCCCAACATTTACTTTTCCTTAACAGCCTCAGCTGATAATTAATTTTGTCTTTTAAGCCAAATAAACAAATCTGTTATGTAGGTATTAAAAATGTATATAGATTCTTACTTACTTACTAAGATTCGAGCTTTAATTTCATTCTTTTGGATATTTTTTTTAACACAAGCAGGAAAAAAGGAAATATAATGCCGAAATGTTCTTCTATGGTAGATGTAAGCATCATATATGTAAGCATAGTAATGGTAATTTAAGTGAATGAAAGAATTGTGGTAGAAGAAGGTAGTAAAGGAACAGAGATAATTGCAGCCTGAAGAGGATCGTCAACACATGTAGATGTATTCAACTGTCAAATTTTGTGTGTTATAGGTATTGTGTAGGATTTTTGCAAATTTTTTTAAAAGACCCACCCTCTCCACTTTAAAAAAAAAATGCACATGCACAACCCAGTACCTGCTCTCGAGAGAGACCGTCTATTAAATGCGTGCAAGAGCATACACAAGCCCATTTCTCTTTGTGCATGTTCTGTTTAAAAGTTGCTGTTCTCATAGCTCATACAAGATTACTGTGACCGAAAGTCTGTCCTAACCCCTAAATCCCTCAATCACTATATACAGTAGAGCAGGGACTATATAGTGGACTCTATAGCGAACTCAGTCAACTGACCGTTCAAATAGATGATCCCTACTTTTTGCTCTCTGTTGGTCACGTAACTTCTTCTCCACTGCGCTGTGCCTGCGCCATCTTTGTGATTAGTCACCGCTGTGGGGCAGCGACAGCCTATGGCGGCAGCGGGCCACTGTGACAGCAAATCCCATAATGCTTTGCGAGGAGAGTTCTCCGTGCAAAGCATTCGGGGATATATCTGCCTCTTCTGAGGCCTTTCTTTTCTTCTCATACACTCTATAGACACTTTTTCTCTTATGACCCTCAGCCATTTTCAAAGAACCATGGTGAGAAAGGTGAGCTTCAATTACTAACTGAAACCGTGGCTCACCACAGATGTACACCTGAAAGTGCGCATGCGCAGAAATGATACCTAAATGGGGACGAGCACGTAGGAAGGCCTTACATAAACATATCACCAGAATGATTGACAATTAGTAGGATCACTTATTTTGATGATCCACCTGGATATAAAACATCATCCTCTATACCTTTAAGACACTTCTAAATCACATCTGAAGCAAGCAGATGGTTAGCTGGCTTAAGAAATAACAGCAGTAGCTGTTTATCTTATTTTCCATAGTCCTCATCTCTTTTTAAAGTAAATTCAGTAGTTATTTTATAAATCCAGACTCCAGGAAGAGTTGAGAAGTACATTATTTTAGGACTCAGCTCCATTGTGAACTTTCTATTGTCAACTATGATTTATGATCTCACCAGCTTTTGGCCCATTTGTATCACTTCCAAAGTCAGTCAGAGGTCTAGCAGAACATTTCAGAGTACTTCATTCGTCCATCAGCTGACAAGCTTTATAGAGAATATTGATGTTGCAGGACCTGGGACCTGCTAAAAGTAACAGGAATCTACCTGCTATAATAACTATGACATACACATGATCGGACAGCGAATTAAAAAACTGAGGATGAATATCATCCAAACCAACTCTAAGAAATCTCCACAAATAAATTCTATACATTTTAATCCCTTTAACTTGAAGTTTTTTAAAAGAAAACACATTTAGATATGTGTATGGATGTCCTTGCTCTTCACTTCCACTCTTTTCTTTCCTCTTCCAGGCCTGTAACCCGAAGTATCCAGACTACCACAAAACAGGCTCTATCTGTGTGAGCGAGAACATCAACAACACGTTAACACGTTATCGCTGGCTTGTTAGCGCCCCCACTGGCCCAGATGGTGTCACCAGCCCAATGAGGGAGGTGGACTTTGACACTTTCTTCACCTCTTCTAAACTCATAACTCTGGACTCAGTCTATTTCCAGGCTGGCTCCAGGGTTCAATGTGCAGCCAGGGCTGTGAACTCTAATGGCGATGAAGGCCTGGAACTCACCAGCCCCATAGTGTCAATCAGCACAGATGAGGGTGAGTGCCCCCATTCCTAAACATCAACTATTTACATATTGTATTTAAGACAATGTAACATGGCTGCTGTCTTGTATTATGTCTCCCACTGATGTTGCATTTTGATTAAAGGTATTTTTTTTCATATGTTGCTTTTTTTTTTTTTTTTAGGAATGTGTCAGCCTCGTGTTGTAGGCACAGTTGGGGCTGAGCCTTTTTCTGCCCGGCTACGATACAGTGGAGCAGAAGATACAGACCATCCCAACCTCATCAAATTAACTGTCACCATGCCTCATATTGATGGTAAAGAAGCAGCATTAATATTAGAAATATGTTTGAAATACCTAAAAGCAGGCCTTCTTTATGAGCTTTTTCTTCATTTCGTGCTACATGTCAAAATATGAACAAACTAATATGTAGATAGTGTTGCCAACTGTCCCTTAAAAAAGAAACAAACAAAAATTATGTGTCTGATTTAATTCATGTTTGATTTATATGTTTACAAATCAATCGACACATACAAGAAAAGGCTAAAATAAATTCATAATATCAGTAGATGGCCAAGAATGATCCCTTATTTAATTTCCACAGAGTTGAAAACCATGTTTCTCAAAGAAGCATATGGTTATGGATTGAAGGAAGAGAAAACCTGTTTTTAAAATTTCTTACAGATAAAAATCTGAAAAGTATTCTGTGCATACATATTTGCCCACCTTTTCCCTGATACCCCATTATGAAATAATCGAAGGGCACTGTCTTCAGAAATCACCTCATTAGTAAATAAAATCCCCCTCTGTGATTTAAACTTCTCAGCAGGCCTGTAAGCATTTGTTGTAAATGAGAAAACAGCAGACAGGTCAGTTAGGATGTGTACAGGGAGGTTTAGATAACAATTGGATAAAATCAGCCTCCCAAACTTTAAAGATCTCACTTATCTCTGTTCAAATATAGAAAAGTAATGGGATACATTGCTACAGCCTAAACTGGCAGACCATACAATAAGGGTATAAATCTGAGAAACGGCCAAATGGCCCAAGGTAAAGCTGAGCTGTGAACAAAGTCAATACTAAAAGGAAGCTATGAGCGGTTACCTGTATATCTGAAGTTTGCTGCAAGCCATGTAGGAAACATAGCAAAACAGTATAAGGAGAGTTGATGGTAGAATAAGACCAAAATATACATTTTTGGCCTTCATACAAATTCATTTTATAATGGTGAAAAACGCAAAACAACTTACTCCTGTCAAATACAGAGAAAACTGAGATAATTGTCTTTTGACCACAAAAACCCAGAGAAGTTGTCATTGGTCATCGAATCTTTCCTTAGAACCAAAAAAATGAAGTTAGAAATTTCAGGGTAATCATGGACTCAGACCTGAATATCAACAGTCATATTAAGTCCATTACATCAGCGTCCTGTTATCATCTCAAAAGATTACTGAAATAAAAATCATAGTGTCTAAACAAGACTGGGGGAGAATAATCCATGCATTTGCCTCCAGCAGGTTAGACTATTGTAACAGCCTGTTTACTGGCCTTTCCAAACAAGCTGTTAAGAGACCCGCAGTTTATCCAAAATGCTGTAGCTTGAGTCCTCACCAGAACCAGAAATACGACCATATTAGTCCATTGCTTAGGTCTCTGCACTGGCTTCCTGTGGCTCAGAGAAAAGGCTTTAAAACAGCTCTACTTTTGTTCGAATCTTCTCATGGTTTAGCACCGAAGTACATCTCTGACATGTTAGAGCCGTATAAACCACCTTGGGCCTTGAGATCCTCGGAGAGGGGTCTCCTGGTGGTCCCTAGAGTCACCACTAAACATGGTGAGGCTGTGTATCATTCTCACGCAGCTAAGGTCTGGAACAGCCTCAGTGAAGATGTAAAACAAGCCTCAACCCTATGTTTAAGTCCAGTGTAGTGTCACCTATGGCAACTGATTGTATTTTACCTATTCTTATAATATGTATTGATTGATTTGTTTTATTGTTTTATTGTGTTTGTTTTGTTGGTGTTGCTGTGAGGCACATTGAGCTGCCTTGTGCATGAAATGTGCTGTTTAAATAAATTTCCCTTCACTTGCCTAATGATAACAGCCCTTTTGATTAAAGCATTTTAATGTTATAATAACCCAGTTAGAGTACAGACCTAAACTGAAGAAAGAATCTATAAACGCACTTAAAACTTGTGCTCACAAACAATCTCTATTCAGTTTGACTGAATGTAAAATGCTTTTTGATTGAAAAGGATAAAGCCATTGGTTTCTAGCTCCCCTAAGATTTTCTTAAGGTTAAAAAAAGAGCTAATACAAAAAATAGCGTTGATCTATCATGTTAAGTTCAAATAAAATATATTGTGTTGTTTTAAACATAAGATTAAGAAAATTTTTGCTAAAATATATTCATACTTTCTTTTACACCCTTGTATCCTCCGACAGGAATGCTACCTGTGGTCTCCACCCGACCCCTTTCTAATTTTGAGCTGACGCTGAGCCCTGACGGGACCCGTGTCGGCCACCATCGTTGTTCCAATTTGCTGGACTACACTGAGGTCAAGACCCGCTACGGCTTTCTCAGTGAAGCCACCAAGAATCCAGAGATTATTGGTCAGACGGCGCCCTACCAGTACAGCACCTCCCTGAGGGGATCCAGCACTCTACGTTTCTACAGAAACCTCAATTTGGAGGCTTGTTTGTGGGAATTCACCAGCTATTATGATATGTCAGAGCTCCTGAGTGAATGTGGAGGCACCATCGGGACGGATGGACAGGTGAGAGTCATTGGCTTTGAGCTTAATTCCTAGAGATTTGACTCAATTTAGAATAGCCTTTCAACCTCTTGATGATAGATATAGGATCTAAGAAGAGGCTCATGTTGCTGTTTGTCTTTATTTTATTCATAATCTTATCAAATTATACCTTTTCAAATCCCACCTAATGCTCCTAATCTGAGTACAAAGATGTCAAGAATCCAATTATAGTTTGTAGGTTTATCCTCTCAAGGAATATGAAACCCATACCTGCTTCTCTTTGTTCTTAGAAGAGCAAGTTATTTGTCGTGTAAGAGTGGCAGATAAATGGCCCGCAGTCTCAGAAAATCCTCTGTTGGTTTTTTTGCCCCATACAGCAGCAGCAGCTGTTATACACAGCAGAGGGAGGAAACCCTGAAATCTCTCCCTGGCCTTCTGGCTCTCATGCCTCACAGCCTTCAACATTTGCATTCACCTTGGAAACTTGCTCTTAGTTCACATTGAGTTAATTAAGGTAGAGAGTGGATAAAAGAGGTCTATAAGAATTCAGAGGGTGCCTTATGTTGAAAAACTGGGATCCCTTTAGGGGATTAGTAATTTAACCCTGAAGCACTGTGCCACTACTGTTTTCTACTTCGCTCCCCTGCTGGAGCCAATCGGTGTGTTTAGTTTTCCAGTATAATGTGTGAATTTCATTTTGCATAGCTTCGGGTTTGTTTTTATAACAAAAGCATCACCCGGGTGATAAAAACATTTTTCAACAAGTGGAAATGTGTTGCCGGTAACCACATAATTCAAATTTGGACGTGGCAGAAAGGAACTTGTCTTGACAGGTAATTAGCCTGCTGCCTGGTAAAACTTTTCATACCCGTTCAACCTTTCCATTCTGTGACAGCCACAGGCTTTAGTGAACTTCTGAGAAGCCTATGTGACACCAACACATGGTAGTTCATAATTGTCGCATGGAAGGAAGTGTAGTTTGCAGTTGTATTTAACATGTGTGTCAAAACTTCTGAAGCACCTTTCTTCTTATATTACAGCCGCAAGTATTTTAGGGTAAGAAATGTGTAGGTTTATTTTATTTTATTTTTATCAAATCTAAAGAGACCAGTTCTTCCTTTCTAGCTTACAGCTAAGCAGTCAGTCTACCTCATGAACATACCCTGGATTCACCCATGATATTGTTACTCTGGCTGTATGATTTTCTGTCCTGCTGGAAGGAGGATCACAAATCTTTTGTAGGCTCTTACAGCTTTTCTACCAGCATCACCATGTTTTGAGCTAAAATCTAACATATTTGATCTGCTTTTTTAAACCTGCTGCAAGAAGGTATCTTTTCGGCATGATTCTGCCTCCACTTTGGTATGTAATTAGGATAGCGTGTTTAGGGAGTGAAAAGGTTCACTTAAGTCTGATCTAATCAGAGTACCTTCTCCCACATGTGTCTACTACATGACACGTGATGAAATGTAAAGGAGACTTTAAATCATTCTTGAGTAAAGGTCAGATTTAAGGAGCGTAGGACTTCCACATTCTTCCACCTCAGCTGTGGGTTTCTGCTGCTCCTCCTTGGGCGTCTCATCTGCTTCTATGATTAATGTGCTCCTGTGGACTGAGATGTCTTGTTGGGTTTGCAGTTTTTGGTATGCTTTTTCTTATTTTAGATGTTGGATTAGATAGTGTTCAGTGAAATGATCAAAGCTTGGTGTGTTGTTTTATAATCTAATGCTGCTCTACAATTCTCCAAAACAAAGCCCTGAGGCCTTCCCAAAACAGCCATATTTATACTTAGATTGCACTGCTTTTTTTAAGGGGTTAATCAATAATTATAATTATGCTTTTTAGATTTTTGAGGGTAAAATCTATGGACCAGGTATTACTTTCTCATTATCTTCAAAATTGCATGTTTTTTTTTTACAGAAATACATTGCAATTGGTTAATACAACACCATATGAAGCTTTTGAGAGGCACTTTACACCTAAATGTAAATCAGCCACAAATGGTAGAGTTCTATTAAATATCGTTTTATACACTATATATAAATAAGAATGTTGTGTGCATTTTCTTCTCTGAATAAAAAAAACATCATTATTCGAGCATAAAATCAATAATCAGTTAACACACTTTTACTTTGCACAGCCTCTTTATTAATTCAAAGTCAGAATAAATATAGAGGTAGATTTATAGAAGGAAAGCTCCACTGGCTCAACTGAAAAGAGAAGAGCCTTTGGTTACCGATGCCCTGTGACCTGAGTAGCTGCTCTTAGCAGGCTGGCAGGCTGATTGGAAACGGCTCAGTAGAGTCTTGCTTTAGTGTCATGTCACAGTGCGGGGCTTAGTGCCCAGCTTAACAAGACCCCAGGAATCTATTAAGACCCAGCAGGATGTGTCAGAAGGCCATTCAGCAAATCATTCGGCTGAGCTCTAAACGCCCAAAGGCGTAGGCACGTCTCCACATGAACACAAAGCTAGTGCAGGCAGGTACCTCGCTCAGGTCAAAGGAAAGTGCAGACACCAGAAGGCGCTCTGTCAGACGACTTTGACCATTTTAGGACAGCTCTTTTTAGAGAATGAAACATTTATTACAGCATCTGTGAGATATTTGCAAAAAAAGAGCAAACACAGAGCTTTGTTATTCATATCCAGAATGCACTGGATATTTCTGCTTCACATCAGTAATTAACTTGTTGCCTCCTTGAAGAAACATTTACTGCCATAAACTATGTAAATAGCCGATAAATTATTAATGTTTGACTTTATCAGTTGTTTTTATCCAACAATATTCAGATATAATACCAACATGTAGTTTTATACTTCAAGTATTACATGTAGCCCTTCAGTATCCAGAACTCTCTTTTGTGAAAAGGTACATTTAACAAGTTGGTCAGTCTCACAACAATTCTCTGTTTTCTCTGCAGGTGCTGAATCTCGTTCAGTCCTTTGTGACCCTTCGAGTCCCACTCCATGTCTCCTATGTCTTCCACTCTCCTGTGGGAGCAGGAGGATGGCAGCACTTTGACTTGCAGTCTGAGCTGAGGCTCACATTTGTGTACGACACTGCCATCTTGTGGAGAGATGGTATTGGGAGTCCACCTGAGGCTGAACTGCAAGGCAAGTTTGGGAAGGACGTTGAGCAGAGGTGTCAAGTAACTAAATATAAATACTTACATACTGTACAGTACTTGGGTAGCTTTGTTCATTATTTTTACATTACTTGAGTAGATATTTTTTGAAGTACATTTTATTTCTACTTCTAGCATCTAAACACAAATATCTATACCTTTTACTCCTTACTTTCTCCAAACCAGCTTGTTGCTTCTATACTTATTGATAATGGCATGACATAACAGCTGCAACAACAGAGAGAGTAAACCGAGAGCCTTAAGAGAATCTGTCCAGTTGGAGCAGATGTTGCAAATATTGAAGGAGATAATAAATTACTGACAGCAGCATGCATTAAGAAATGCGGGCTGGAAAATTATTAATTTTTTTAGATTATCAATCGGATTCTGAGACTTTAACCATCCATCCCATCTTCAGTAGATTGTAAATTTACTTCCTTATGTTGCAAGGTGTATTTTAATTTCAGTACTATTTGCAGAGTTATAAATGAATACCAGAATTCTGCATGTATTCAGCCTGTTTAGTTCAATCTATATTATCATGTCAACAAGGTAAGCATGCAGTTGAGTTATAAATATTCAAAGTTATACAAATGGATGTCATGTTTTTCCTTGAAGATAATTGTTTTTGGAGAATTATTTGAATAGTTATTTTGTATCTTTAAGATATAAACTTTACTTTTGTATTTAAATACCATATAAAACTTCTTTACTTCTTCTTAAGTAAAGGTGTTTGGCCTGTAACTTTACTTTTCACCTGTCTTTTCTTATATAGATATCTGTACATTTACTTAAGGAAAGTAAATGTACCTCTGCAGTTGAGTTATAAATACTAGATGTTATAAAAGTTGATGTGTCATATTGAGCGATGGTTAAAATGTATTGAGTAAATTAATAATAGCATTCTTTCATTGTCTCTGCAGGCGCCCTCTATCCAACTAGCATGCGTATAAATGGACTGGGGCAGCTTGTAGTTAACTTCCGTACTGAGGCTCGATTCAGAGGGCTGTTTGTGCCTGCGCACCCAGGTATACTACGTATAATTAAAACCAGAGTTAATGTGATATATCACTGTACTAATGCTACAGTATTCTAAGTAAAAGTTATGTTTTACTGATGTATTTTATTTCCATTAGGTTCCCCACTGACGTCCATGGTCATGTGTGCAGACCACCCTGGTTTAACATTTAACCTTAGCCTTACTAGAACTGAGCCAACCTACAGCCAGCCCATTCAACAGTGGACATTCATCTCTGATTTTGCTGTAAGCAAAACTTGTTTTTTTGTATATATAAGCTTTGGAAAAAAGAGTAAAAAATTCCTTATCTGATTATTTATTTTTTTTGTTCTTAGTTTTAACAATTCTTCCTGGCAGGATATCTTGTACTGTTGGGAAGGCTCTTGTCTAACCTTACATGGTGACACGTTTGATAGAAAAATGTATTTAGGGCTTAATAAACAAAATTGACCAGACAACTTTAGGAAGAAATGACTAGATTAGTCATTATTTAAGACAGCCTCAATGCAGAGAGATCAAGATGAGATTCTGAAACTAGGGGTATTTCCATGTCTTCACTGTTAGGGACCAAACCTTATCCTCCAAGTGGTAAATGAGGCGACATGGAGAGTTTAGATTAAGAGAATAGAATGTTCTGTCTGCAATCCTGGCCTCAGTCCCACTGAACGGTATTCTGGTCATGGGAGGATGACAAGAGAAGCATGTTGAATGACTTGTTACAACTGCTGATCGAAGCATAGGATGCATTCTCACTGCAGTGCATGAACAATAGTGGCCATCATGGGGTAGGCGTTTCAGACTGCTTTGGTTCTGTCCAGTTTTTTTCATGCTTTACTGAGGTTAATGAATTTTTCATACAAAACTATCCGTGTGTAAAGGGAAAGAAGTAGGCTTACAAAAAAAACTATTTTGCTGAGCATACATCTGTTTTTTGTTTTTTCTTTTGTTCTGTTTTTTGACATATGGTTTCTCCTATCTCAGGTGCGTGACTACTCTGGTATGTACACGGTAAAACTGATCCCCTGTACTTCCCCTCCAAGCTTGGAGTACACCCTTCCTCCCGTCTGCAGTCCCAGAGAGCCTCTCACTTTTGATCTGGATATCCGCTTTCAGCAGGTACCTTCATTCACCTGGATAAATCTGAATATAAGGAGCATTAGTGACGCTCCATTTAACAGGTAATATCAGATCTAAATAACACAGGGTCATGACAAAGTTGAACATTTTATTAAAGTTAACTAATATGTGTCTAATTTGTTCTTTCACTTTTTAAGTTGAAACAAACACTGAAAAAAAAGAATTGCTTTTTTTTTTTATAAATTCGTTCCATAAAATAATATAGAAAAAAAGAGAGTATTTCCTTTTTTAATTCTTCATTGCCATACTAAATGAAACACATAAAGAAAATTAAAGAATGTGCACATTCACTTTACTTTAATGTTGTTTTCAACTCTTATAGCATCCAATCTTTATGAGTGCTATCTGAAATACCTCAACCTGTCCAACACTGTATCGAATAAAGAAACATAATCAGCTGTTCTGCTGCATTAAATAAATAAAATCACTATCAAATCAGTTCAATGATAAAGTCATTAATACATATAACAATTGTACTGGGTTATTTTATTAAATCCAAAAGCAAATTTTGAAAATACATTTTTTTTATTTTTTTTTTATCGTTAGTTTTCAATTAAAAAATTGGAAGACACACATTTTAACTTTATGTTTTCTATGTGTAGCACCTCAATGTAAAAACACTACTTGGCGGTAAAGCATTTCTCTTTTGATTAATTAATTAATCCAAATAATTAATTGTATGTCAATAGTCTTTTAAAATGAGGAGAAAGAGAAAAGAAAGACATTTTCTTCATTTTTTAGAAGTAAAAAAGAAAAAGTAGGTTTCATCACTTTTTTTTTTTTAAATGTATGCTGTATTAAATGATGCCCATTGAAATCCTTGACTTTGCCAATATTTTTTTTAAATTAACTAGACTTATTTTTTTGATTTTCCCTGTGCTTGATTTTCTACCTGATTGCAGGTTAGCGACCCCGTTGCTGCTGAATTCAGTTTAAACACACAGATGATCCTGTTGTCTAAACGGACGCTCTGGCTCTCAGATGGCTCTATGGGCTTTGGACAAGAAAGTGATACTGCTTTCTCACAAGGTAAACTACAACAACATGAGGACATTTGAACAGGGAATTTTTTTCTAGTGGTCCTATTTCCCTCGACTGGGACTCAGATTCAGTTTTAGCGGTTGACTCTTATGAAATATAACAAATTATGACTTTTAATCAAGCTAAAATAACACTGAGTAACCTCTTGCTGCTATGTAGGATTTATATGCAATCACATTCCCACATTTCTTAACAGGAGGTTATGAGTAGATGTAAGGAATCTGCTTTAAATCCTTGGTAGTCAAAGTGGGGACAGCCCTATAATTAGCTAAAGGGTTTAAATGACCAACCTCTATTTCTTGCCACAGTGAACAAAATAATCAATATAAATTATTTTTTTGGTGATAACTAAAAAAAACAAGAAATACTTAAAGGTACACTGCAGACTTTGTAACCTAATGCATGCGAGTTATTTTAAATGATTCCTCATGCCAACATACAGGGCTTAACACTATGATATGCTATAAGCAGGGCTCCCCTCTTGAAATACCGACTATGTAAGTTGGGAGAAGACGCACCGTTGTTGGCCAGGTCATGTGACCTGGAAGAACATATCACTTTACAGCTACAGGCTCTTATATAGTGATGAAGCTAAGGCTTTTGTTCTACTATTTTTCCGCCCGTTGAACTACTGCTCATGGCTGAGGCAATGAAAAAGTTTAAACCTACCGAGGAGGCTTAAAAGTACAACAGAGTATTCTGGCAAGGCTAGTGATTTTTTTTTCTTCTATTTCGAGATTAAAGTTATGACATTACGAGAATAAAGTCTTAAAAATACCACAATAAAGTTGCAACGAGAATAGTCATAACATTAAGAGAATAAGACCTTTCACTGGACTATTGTTTAAAGTCACACCGTGTAACCTTAAACCAAAGTTAAAGTTCCCTTTGCCAGTTTGCAAGTATAAGTACCCTTCTTTTAAATGTCATGTTTTTTTCCAGGTGATATGATTTATGCCAGAGTGATGGTGGATCCAGTTCAGAACTTGGGCGACTCCTTCATTTGCAACATAGAGAAAGTGTTTCTGTGTACTGGTGCTGATGGATACGTCCCAAAATATAACCCAAGCAACTTTGAGTTTGGCTGCCTGGCTGATGCTCCATCACTGCTGTACAGGTTCAAGATTATTGTGAGTAAAAGAAAATATTCGCCCCTTCTATAATTGTGTGTGTGTTTTGTGACCATGTATGATTTCATGAATCTGTGATGGCAGGACAAGGCCCAGCCAGAGACCCAAGCCCGTTCATTTGGTAATGTTGCCTTTAATGCCTTCCTGGCAGTGGATGACCCTGGTGCTTTAGCTCTGGTTAGACAGCCTGGAGCAGATGGTTTTAGAATGGATTCTGCTGCTCTCTTTCAGGTCAGTTCTCATATTCTCATTACAATCCTACTCTGGGTATCTTATGTCATTTTTAAAATTTCAATTAAACTGGTACGATTACAACATTCCTGCTAAAAGGAATTGTAAATGATTGAAATAGACCAGAGTCACTTGAAGTGATTTTAAGACAATGTTTCTCTGGACAGTTTTTCTTTTAACAAGCTATAAAAAATAATTTAGCAGAATGCACTTTCTCCATTCTGAAAGGTTCAGACAGTAGATAACCCTGGCTTCTAATGGCTGAAATAACAGTCAAGAATGACTCAACATTTTCTTTCCTTCTAATGGGCTGGAATTTCACCAGAACTGTTTTCAGTTTAGTTTTTTCTGTATTTTCTTCTCTTACTGCATTTACAAATCATGTACATTGAAAAATAGAGCTGATAAAAAATAAGTATATATAAAATGTTGTATTTACATCATGTCTTAATTGCCTCTTCAATAAAAAAAAAAAGGTTAAAGAAAAGAGAACCTTTAGATCTACAGTACAACTAGAAAGACATTTTTCCAAAAGCCTGAATATGTCTGCTTTATTTGATATAACGGCAGAATTTATGGACGCGGCATCATATCATATTGCTGATATTAACTAGTTAAATGTCAGATTAAATCTTATTGTTTGAAGAAATCAACAAGAATGAGTAGATATCAAAGGGGCAAGCAGACAGTGAAGCATTATTTTTGAGTGGGTTCCTAAACAGATGCTTTACAAAAAAATACAAAAACTGTTAAAAGATATGTATTAAACAGATTTAGTAAAACTCTATGTAATGAGCTAGCGTTAAACATCTATATACTACCGGTAATTAAAATTGGCCTAAGAATAGATCCTTGAGGATCGCCACTGCATTCCTGGTTTGCCCAGATTTTGGATTAAAATCTCTGCCATCTACATGTCAATAACTTTATTTAAGCACCATCAGTATTCAGTTATGTGTTTACTTGAATTGGTTTCATTGATTCCAGCAAATATAGAATTAATGGTATTTTATCTGAATAGTTAATTAAGACAGATAAAGTGCCTTGAAAGTATTCGGCCCCCTTAAACTTTTCAACCTTTTGCCACATTTCTGATTTCAAACATAAAGGTATTAAATAAAAATGTTTGTGAAGAATCAACAAGAAGTGGGGCACAATCTTGAAGTGGAACAAATGGTGATATTTTAAGCACATTTGCAGACTCCTAAACATTTTCTTAAAGAATGTTCCTGTATTTGCATCCATGCATCTTCCCCTCAATTTCAACCATCTTCTCTGTCCCTGCTAAAGAAAAGCAGGCCCAAACCATGATGCAGCCACCACCATGTTTGACAGTGGGGATGTTGTGTTCAGGGTGATGAGCTGTGTTGCTTTTGCTTTAAAAATAACATTTTGCACTGTTGCTAAAAAGTTTTGGTTTCATCTGACCAGAGCCTCTTCTTCCAAATGTTTGCTGTTTCTCTCATGTGGCTTGTGGATAAAGTTTAAAAAATGCCTTTTTTATTGATACCTTTAATAAATGGTTGTCTTCCATAAAGGCATAGGTTGCCACTGCATAGATTGTTGTCCTATATACAGAGTCTCCAGCATCAGGTCTAGATCTCTGCAGTTCATCCAGAGTTATCAGTCTTCTTGGTCGAGCTCAAAGTTTAGTGGGACGGTTGGTTCTTCATAGATTCACAGTGGTCTAATACTCCTTCCATCCCAATACTATGGCTTGCACGGTGCTCATTTGGATTTTTAAAGCTTGGTAAATATTTTTTGTACCAAATCAGGCTTTAAACTTCTCCACAAAAATATCTTGGACTGGCCTGATGATTTCCTTGTTCTTCATGATGCTCTTTGAGCTTTAAACAGACCTCTGAGTCTATCACAGAGCAGATGCATTTATAGTGAGACTTGATTACATACAGGTGGATTCTATTTATCATCATCAGTCATTTAGGTCAACATTGGATCATTCCGAGATCCACACTGAACGTCTGGAGCGAATTTGCTGCACTGAAAATAAAGGGCCTGATTAATTTTGCACGCCCTACTCTTCAGTTTTTTATCCGTTAAAAAAGTTTAAAATATCCAATAAATTTCATTCCACTTCATGATTGTGTCCCAATCATTGCTTTTTTTATTTTTTACAAAAAATAAAATAAAATACAATTTTATGTTTGAAGCCTGAATTGTAGCAAAAGTCGAAAACTTCAAGGGGGCTGAGTAATTTGGCAAGGCACTGTATATAGCTTAAATACAGCATATGAAGCTGTCGTTTTCCCACTGTCTTTAACATTATATAATTATGGTGATTTTGTAAATAATTATTGTGAATAGAAAAATGTTTAAAAGTGAAAGGGTTAAATACAGTAAAAAAATGTCAAAATGATTTGTTTAGGTATAATTTATCTCCTAGATGTATTAAGAATTATTAAGTTGTTTCACAAAGGTTGTATACCCTAAGGCCAACATTATAATATTTATTTTTCAGTATCATAAGAGTAAGTACACTGGTAGGCATGTTAAGACTGAAGCTCCTTCTTAGAAATGCTTCACTGTTCTTTACACCTGTTTCACTTTTGATTTTGGTAACTTAGGTCCTGTTCTGTGTGGTTGAAGCAGGGCCAAAATACAGAAAGAGACTTTTGTTAAGAATTTGGAAAGTTTAGTAATATAAATAGAGAAGATTTTGCACAGTGAGAACAGGGCATGGAGAGCAGGCAAAGTAACAGAATAAAACAGCAAAAAAAAAAAAATCAATAAAAAAAAATCAATGAAACCTGTGAGCTTTTATGCTGAGATCAGAATGGAAAAAGACAAAGGATGCAATTGACTTGATCTGTGGATTAGAAACATCTTAAGACAAGCAAATAGGCACACTGAATGAAATAAAGTAAAGTAAGCTGAAATCAAAGAAACCATACACCAAAGGGGAAAGAAGAACACTGGTGCACTGCAAAAAAATTTAATCTAAATAAGTAATTTCTTTCTTAAAATTAGTGCATTTTTCCTTGAATCGAAGAGACACTTTGCCAATGGAACAAGACATTTTACATTTAAAATAAGAAAAAGCAATGACATTGTCTTACATTTTGCATTGTGAAAGAGAAACAAATGGAAATGCACAAAGAACAGAACATATGAACTAAAAAAGACACAAAGCAATTGAATAATATGGTACCTACTGTATATTTAGTAATAACACAAAGAGAGGAATTGACTACAGCAAGACATGTTAGTCTATAATAATTTGTTTTTTAACTATCAGTGAAGTGGATGCCCGGGGTTTTCCATAATGTTCTTCATATTATTAAGATTTTTTTTATTATTATTGGTTTTCCAGAATCTGTTTTCTTTTTCTACCATTATTAAGAACTTTGACAAAAGCTTAGAAATTATCCTCTGATGTGAACATTATACAGTTATTACCTCATTAAATCTGTTTATTTTATTTATCTTTTAATAGAAAAGAAAAGGATTGGTGTTCTAATGTTGTGGGAAAAAAACAGATTGAAGCATAATTTACAAAACATTAACATATATATTTACTAGAGGGAGCTAGTTACATTTTATCTATAGTTTGACTTCTATGGTTTCCCAGTTTACTCATTTTACGTATGTATGTTACATATCAACCACAAGGGGGTGCTGCAGTAATGTCGTGTGTGTGAGAAATGCTTCTGAAGTCTGATCCTTTTTAACATATTCCATTTGTATCCATAACATAATATGTTCATTCTAAGAACTTTTTGTTTTTCGCTAGGTGGCTGCGGGGAGAGAGTGGTACATTCATGCCATCTATACAGTCCGTTCCAGGGACAATGCAAATCGGGGAATAGGGAAGAGAAGTCTGGAATATCATGTGATCAGCCAGGACCTAACAGGTCCTAACAAACACCATCGTGCCAGAAGATCTGCTAACAATGAACCTGACATAGTGGATGGAATCGGCGTGGAAAACAACCGCGGGACCAACATCTTGCACATCGCTTTGGACCGCAGCAGCCAGCAGAAGACAAGTCCAGAGAAGGAGATCTTCACAGAAGGAATCATTCCCCGTGAACTCAACCAGAGAGACAGTGATGACAGTCTGGTGTTAATCATTGGGATCTTTGTTGGATTGCTCCTCACTGTGCTTCTCATCGTTTTAGTGGTTTTGCTGGTGCGATCTAAGCAGGACAAGAAAGAAGTACCAAGGAACTCCAGCAGTACAGAACCCATGGTCACTCAAAACCTCAACAGCAATGACAGTTCTGAGGTCTAACACACCAATGACTGACACTTTTTTTGTTTTGTTTTTTTAAGTGCCTCACAGTTAACTGAAAAAAAATGTATTAAGATTTTTGTTTGAAGAAACACAAACTACAAAAGCTTTCATATTGTTCAGAAAAAACTACTTGAATTACTGCTTCACTTCCAAAGACAGGGAGTGGATTGAAAACTAAGGTGATGGACGTAATTAGCTGCTGTCTCAAAGTCCTCGTCAAGCTGTCAGCACTCACCGGCTGTTATCGATTGGCCTTGGCTGCCAATTGATCCAAAAATAAAGTATTATGTTTCCGATGGGGCTACAAGAGAACTGCTTACATATAATAGCTTTGGCTGAGGAGGTCATGAGAAACTGAAAATCACTTTGAAGTTATTAAGTATAGATTTTGTAAACACTGTTCATAATTAAATTTCACACATAAAAAAAAAATATCTTTTTTATCAAGAATGAGTTGTTTTTAGATTGGGTGTGCTTCAGACTTTCCCAGGACTTTGAGGTTTTAATATGTAAAATATTTGTCTGGTGTGGTCAACAAAACTTACAAGAAAACATTTCGATGAACATTTTAGTGTTTCTGTCTGTGCATGCTTTTAAGTTCTGTATTTTAAGATGTCTAACGGCTAATTTGACATGAATTTGTGAGAAATGTGTCTGACCTGCTGTTTTCTACCACATTCACACTGTATATTCTAATGTTTATCCATAATTAATTGTTTGCATTTCTCTTGATCTTTTGCGGTTGAAACACTGTAAAAAATTAGCACATGGCACTAAATCAAAGAAGAGCATTTTTTGGTATTAGAGAAGAATTAAGACAGCTGGTCTGCAGTCTACAGCTTATTATACTAACGGTTTAAAGAGAATACATTTTACACGCTTGACAGAAAAACTTGTACACTTTATTAGTATCACTGGTAGAGATTCGTAGATTACTGTGGCTCTAAAGCTTTGTGTCAGCTTTGCTGTTTAGTTATTTTTAATCATATTTCACATAAAGTGAATCAAATACTTCCCTTAAATCCCTTTTTTACAAATGATTATGTTAAGTTATTTTCAGTACGTCTTTTTAGGCACACATTTATGCCTTTTCTTTTTGCAATTAACTTTTATTTGAACATATATGTGTTATAAACATGGTGACATTTCCATTGAAACATGCTCTATTGTTTAAACTTTGTTATCTTTGGCCTTCATTACCATATCCTGTCTGCCGCAAAAGCTGATTACCTCTGCGTTACTTATTTTATAAATGCTTCGTCATCTGCAGTTAATTTTGAGATTGAAAACTGTTCTATGCAACATTTAGTCTAATACCTTTATTAAATATCACTGTTTATTTTCTTTGTTTTGCAATCATACTGCTACCTTACATTTAACCTTGTATCTACGTCTTGTGGTTGTTTAGCACATGCTCTGAGTGCATTCAAAGAGTTTTATGTATTTATGTATATAAATATCCCGGATTTTACATATTGATGTACCATTTGGAAGTTTTGGGAATGGTTATTGTTATAAAAGGCATACTGTATGTGCTGTAAGAATTTGTAACATAGACCTGAAATTCAACATGGTCTGCAAATAAAATAATTTTTCAAGAAACATGTTTTGAGTTTTGTATGGATTTTTGCAGAATAAAAAAAAACTTTTTGGCAGGTTTGATTTATGATGCAAACTGAACAGACTTTTAAAAAGTTACTAATTGCAGTAAAACTCAAATGTGAAACTTTACTAGAACTTTCATTTTAATATTTTGAGATTTTTTTTTAGCATCATAATAAAACTGGGAAGTTCATTTTATTTCCGTTTTTCTATTCAACAAGTGCAACTCGTAGATTTGGTACACAGTATGGTAGTTAAAGTGACAGGTTTTGTTCATTTTGACGATTATGGCTCTGTGCTGGATTCTCTTAGTGTTGAAATGAGGCTCAGAAATTATTTTTTGCTGGAAGGAATAAGTGATTAAAAAAGCTTATTCTAGACTAAAGTATAATCAAAGTACTGTCAACAGTTATTGTCAAGAGGAAGATAAGACACAAGAACAGACCTGGGAGATCTATTTAGAACCCTAGGTGTATCACCTTGATGCAATAAATAACTTAGATATATTATGCAAAAGAGGCCCCATGTAGCTACAGTAAAATAAACAGTGATACATTAAACTACTATAAATCATTTAACCTCTTTATGCTATTGTAATGTTTCAAGCTTTCTTTTCACTACAACCCAGATCAGGTCTGTTCTTCTAAAGGCATCAAACATAATAAGATGCATTACTATAGTTCAGTAAACCATGTGCTTTTATTACCAGTGCATATTCATAGAGGGAAAAAATATGGGTAAGGTGAAAAAACTTCATTAATTCTAAAAAAAAAAAAAAGGTTAAAAAGGAAAGCCTGACTCTCGAAAGACGTCAGTGCTTCCGTTTGGCAACAAGTCAAACAACAGGATTGGTGAATTAAAAAAAACAAAACAAACAAACCTCCAAAAATGACGTAACTGGTGATATTTGAGCTCAGAAAGCACCACAGAGTGAGAGACTAAAAGTCAGTGTTTAGATGACAAACACAGCAATGTGGATAACTGAGTGAAACCAGCAGCCTGTCTCGACCACATCCTCCTCCTCCTCTGCTGCTGTGTACCTCTGACATTACAGCAAATGAACCGGAGGGCCAGCAGTAGCAGCGACAACATTCTCTGTGCAGGAGTCTTCGCTTTGGACTTATTGTTTGGCATCATGAAGGAAGGAACTTCGGCAGAAAAGACAGGTAGCTTATTAAATTAGCATTCTGAGTGGAGTCTTAAGCATTGATGTGTTCACTAGCCAATCCCATCTAATGTATAGCAATGTACAGATTTTCTTTTTTTGTAAAGCCACAAAAATGCAGACCCCTTAAAACAGAATTCAGATCCCATTGCAAATGTTTTACTCTGCCAAATCAACATATTTTTCTCCATAAAACATTAAAAATTCCCAATGCTGTCTCACTATCTATCTAAACTTTGAAGGGTTTCCTGAGATTTGTGCAGTGTTATTGCATGAAAGCAGCACTTAATCAAAATTCAAAAATGTTAACTAATTTATTAAAAGTCATAATTCATTTTCAGATGTTAAACCCAAACATTTTTTCCCAACTATTTATTCTCAGAATCGAGCGGCACATCTGCACAAACCCTGGATCAGTGAATTCTGCTTCAAGGAAAACGTATCCCTTGAATGTTTGACGTAAAAAAAAAAAAAAAAGGAAAATAAAACACGTGAAGGCTGATCTAGTAGAAAAAAAAAATAAATTAGCAATTTACAACATTTCCCCTTTAAAACAACAGCTATAAACAACAACAAAAAAAGATATTGTGCTGCTCACATAAGCATTTCTATGACACTCATCTCTAATGCATGAGCTGGGTAAGATTCCAAAAAAGCTCCTTCTTTTGCAGCTGCCACATATGTAAACAGTCCAAGAATCCTTCATCTGCTGCGCTCTGAAAAAGCAAAAAAAAACAAAACTGCGTGTTTCAAAACCAAGCAGCACTTACAGAGTGATCTAATATACACAATGTACATTCATGTACAGCATATACAGTACATAGAGCAAACCAATGCACAAATGGTGGTTACATTTTTTCACGATAGATGCCAGTAAATGATAAATGTTTACGTGTCATTCCATTGCTGAAAAAGCAGAGCACTGTTGGGTAAAAACAGCTAATGTGCACTATGCAGTTGCCTGGGAACTGATAAAGAAAAAATAAGTATTTCATGCATCTTGAAAGGTCTGCGCTGATTAAATATTTTAGTCTATATCCTAAGGTGTACTGACAGCCTTGTTGTATAATATAACACAAAAATGCCTTTGAATATTCTCCGGAAAGTCCATGGATCTGTGTGAGCATTTGTCCCAAAAATGCTACATTACCGAGCTTGAAGAAAAAGAGAAACGACCCTCAATGCACATCATAAAAAGGTGAAACGGGTTGACGGTTACATCTGAGAAATATGCTGATGTGCACATCAAAAGGCTGCACTGGAAAATATCATTGCACCCTGTGGATTACATTTGTTGTGTCGTCAGTGCTCCGAGTGGTGGAGATGGCCTTCTGTTTCTACTGCAGGTAGCGGTAAACTTTAAAGCAGTGGTTTCCAGAGTCTGCCACCGCCACATGGCCGTCAGATGTGAGGGCCAAACCCTGAGGGCCATAAAGTGGATCAGCTGACGTATTAATGTAGGACAGGAAGGACCCTGAGCTGTCAAACACCTAGAAGAAAGAGAGCAAACTAATATTAACAGATATTATTTCCTTTTGATCTTATAAAGTCTGCATTCTATAGCTAACCTGGATGCGACTGTTTCCCCAATCTGCAACAATGATGTTTCCATTGCCATCGACAGCCACGCCTGTTGGAGCATTGAACTGGCCGTTCCCCTCGCCGTGGGAGCCAAATTTGAACAGGAACTCTCCATCAGCATTGTACACCTTTTAGCAGGATTAAATATACAAAAAGAAAAAAGAGAAGCGATGTTACTCATCCGGAAATCTACCTACAAAAAAGATAAAGCACATATGGAAAATGTCTGACAGGAAAAACCAGTCAGTTGAGACAACTGCTAGACTTCTGTTTTTTTTTGTCGGTTTGTTAGGTTAAATATCTAATTTTTACAGTTTAATGTGCAAATATAGTTTAAAACAATTAGTTTATTAGTTAATTAGTTCAAACTATAAATGCAAAAAGCAATGAACTGCTTATTGAGGGTTCCTATAGCTCGCTTTTATGAGACCTCTCTAGGTAAAGTTTGGAAACGTAAAGAGGCTTTTTATTTAATATTAAAGAAATGCCCTCCATCAAGGCATTTGAGGAGCCCTAATGTCTAGGTTAAAAATGTTCAGAACATACATAATATTCCCCTTTCCTGCTTCAATCTGATTCCCTTTAAACTCTTTGGAAGGCCTCATCATCAGCATGTTTGTAATTAATTTGGGGAATTTTAAAATACTGCTTTTTAATTATTTTTCTTTCAGGGTGGAATTACTACACCTGCTGTACAACTAAGGGATTTTTATAAACAAGAACCATCTGCAAAAGTATGAATTTCTTGTCTATTTTCCTTCCAAATAATACTGGCATGGTACACATAGACTCATAAATAGATAGTCCTGGCTGGGTATGTTACTGCTGTTGTTGACAGAATATACAGAGATTATGTGTATTGGTTGCTCCCAGAACTTTAGCCTAAATCTGAATTATAATTATTCATCCCAGAGCCATTCCCTTTGGGGTTTTTTATATTATTTAAGTTTATTTATTCTGTTTTTTTGTCTCTTATCCTGTCGATTCACCAAACTGAGTCACGTTTTACTCATCTAACTCAAACATTCACAATTTCTTGAAAGGAAACTGACTGAGATCCTCTTTTTAAGAACCTAGTGATCACCAAGGTTCCATAAACTAAAGAATGCTGAAGCACCAGGGCCCTGTCTATAGTGGAGAAAGTTCAGCATGGACATGAACAGCAAATATGTTTACTAATAAAGATGCTACAACAGGGGAAGACAAAAGAACAACAAACGAAAAATTTCAAGCTTGAATGTGGCTGCTCACATACAGTAGAGATCAAATGCCTTTTTAGAGCTTTTTAGAGAAAAGGTTTACAGTCAGTCAATTCGTAGCATATTGTTTGCAGGAGTTAAGGTAACCTTTCAAACCAAAGGATATCATCTCCTCTACCAAGCATGGTGGTGGAAGCATCATGTTAAAGTTCTAAGGCTGTATTACACAAAAATAGACAGGATAATGATGCAATTCCCTGCACCCCAAATTAACTTCTAGATGGTTGCAACATGGAGGAGTCAGAGTTTTAAAAGGACAAGGAGGACAGGCAAATGTTACAACTGTTTTTAAAATGAGTAAAACAAGCTAACATTAAGCTAAAATCAACCGTATCCAGAATTTAGGCTTAAACAATGAAAGAAAATGAGCACATTTTATAAAGACTTGTTGATGGCTACACGTGATAAGAAGAAACAAACAAAAAAAATACATATATACACTAAAGTAGAGTCATCTCTTGGGTATTTGGTCCAATATATAAAATGAAAAATGTATATTCATCATTATATCCCTAGAGGAAGATCACATTTAAGTTATGCATGTGTGCATAAAAAAACCCTTGAAATAGCAAACTACAGTAGTTTAAGGTGAGGTTTTGTGAGATATTTTCAATTGACATTAGGGAAAAGAGCCTTACCTTGACTGAATGGTTATGAAAGTCTGTTACCACAATCTCATTTTTGTTATTAACAGCCACAAAGTGAGGACCTGAAAACAGTAGAGCAAACAAAAAATAGAGCAACTAGTCATCACTAGATGTTCAACAAACAAGAGGAAGTTCCACAAACATGTTTAAGACAAAGATAGGAGAAACAATCAATGGGTGGATAAGAGAAGGACATGACGTATGAAAGAGTTGATTTATAATAAAGATTTGTTTTGTCCAGTTCAGGCTCATGAGGAATTCATTACTTACTGAAAAGAGGGCCAGATTTACTAAGCTTTGATTCCAATGCAATGTTTGCACCACTTTTCTCTAAAAGAAAAAAAAAAAGTGAGAAATGAAATTTAAAGAACATGTGAACAGAAGGATTCCAAAACACAAGAAAATGATCATCCTTCCAGCGTCTCAGACCAACTTAAAATTCATGCAGATTATAGGGAGCATATGAGCTGCTGAATTATTTATACGGCTTGAACTTTTCAACATTCTCAAATTACAACAGTATGTCATAAACTGTTAGAAAGCGATGCATGAGTATGATATGCAATTTTCTTTTTCAAATATTTAAAAAGAGATAAATATGTTGTACACAGAATTTTCGCCTCACTGAGATAATATTTTGAGGAAGAACCTTTCACTGCCATCATTTTAACAAATCATTGTGTCTCTCTATGTTTCTATAGGGCAAACTGTTGCACATTCTTCTGTGCATCTGGACTTTGAATGGACCATATTTAAAGATCAGGTTGTCTTGTTAGTGTTTTGGTCCTGATGAAAGAATGACATCCAACCCCGTCCACAATCAAATGAATTCGCAATGTTTTCTTCCAGGATGATTTTGTATTAATGTTCATCCATCTTTTCATCAAGTGGACCATTCTTTATGCTAAAGCAATACATCAAACATAAGATGATCCGAGTCATGTTGGCTTTTATTACATCTCGGTTGCCTCGCCTACAGCCGACGACTACAAACAGTATTACTTCTTCCCCTTCTGCTATAAAGGCCAGTTATGTAGGGAAAACACTAACAGTTAGCCTTCCACTTGAGTATGTGAATCTCTGCAGGTCCTCAGAAGTAACCATGGACCTCTTGGCTGCCTTCATTATTTAAACTTTCTAGAACTGAGAATTTTGTTCTCGGTCTTGAGATGGGGAAAAAAAAAGCAAGGAAAAAATTTTTTTTTTGCTTCCGGGTTTTCATACTTAGAAGTTAAGCTGCTGAACTCCAAGAAAGTCCCATCCCATTCATTAGCATACAACACATCCCTCAGAAAAAAAAGAAAAAAAAAAAAACACATAGCAGAAGAGCCATATTTCAGATTAATACAGAAGAAGTGGAGAGCAGAAGCTTTATATTACTTAGAGGACAAATCGTAAATATGCTCATATTTTCTCAGCACCTCTGCCAGCTGGTCCTCAAACCAACCATTACATAACAGGCCACTACACAGATGTCCACACCTGAAATAAGGACAGGATTTTACTAATTAAAAACGCCCATCCAAATCCTGACCGATCACACAACTTTTGTCTAAAATGCTGCCAGAAAAAAAATCTGCCTGGATACTGTCCAGAACAAGCAGTGAAAACTCCCAAGATGGGGCTGCAAGACAGAAACAAGCTAATTGGCTGCAGGAGTAAAAAAACAAATGTCCCGGTTCTTATGGAGTTTGTTGCATCCTTTTTGTTCTCTTTTTCCAGCCTAATATTTTAAGATATGCAGCATTTTTTTAGTAGGTTTGCAGATGTACATTATTCTCTCTTTTAATGTTACTAAGGGGTGCCATGTTGAGGACAGATAAGTACCTTAATATCTGTAAACAACAAGCATCCATTTTCCTTTCACTTTATAATTATATGCTACTTTAAGTTTCTCTATGACTTAAAATCACAATAAAATAAGTCTTCTGAATCTATATGCAAAATATGTTAATGTCAAGGAGTGTAAACATGTTTTGGGTAGTTGGTGCAAAAGCAAAAGAAAACATGCAGATACTAGTTAAAAAAAATCATGCAAAATGATTGATGCACTGATAACATGTCATTAACATTTGTAAATCTGGCCCATATCATAATGCTTCTTATGACGTGCAGGATTAAACGGTTGCATTAAAGGTTACATTTAACAGCCAGCAGAAGTTACCTGCAAAGTGTCTCTCTGACGTTCCTTTGGCTCCGAACTTTGTCACCAGCTTCCCGTTTGATTGGAAAATGAAGACGCAGCAGGCTTTGTTATCCACAGCGATTATATGTCCGTTTTTATCCACAGCCACACCTTTGGGTCCCATCAACCTCCCAGCACCGATTTTATTCTGTGGAGGTCAAAGGCATGGTTTTTTGGGGGGTATTTCGGCTTATATCATTCACACAGATGGATAAAAAAAACAAAAACAATTCTGCTAACCTTAAATTTGCCATCTGAGGAGAAAATGCTAATCCATCTGTTGTCATAGTCGGCTACTATTATGTCTCCGTTCATGTCCACAGTTACACCCGTGGGACGCTGCAGCTGTCCTGGAGATCGACCCCGCACACCAAACCTCATCTTAAACTGGCCATCATTAGAAAATACCTACACCAAGAAAAAAGAAATAAAAATCATATATATATATATATATATATATATATATATGATAACAGGATGAAGTAAATACCGGTAAATATTTTTCCCTCTCTAATCATAAAAAACATTGACCTGTATGCATTGGTTGTTACTGTCTGCGACCACAATCCGCCCATTACTGGAAGCTGAGATGCCCTGAAGGTTTGTGAACTCGCCTTTATCCCGCCCTCTTGTTCCTGCCACAAAAATAAAACAATTAGATCATCTTGCATTCATGGATGTTTCAAGCTGAACATCTTAGTTCACCATACAGAACTATTCATCTATCCAGAGCATCATGCAGCTCAGGCACCAGCAGGTTTAAATTGGCTGCAATGCTTTATGTTTTGTTTTTTTTCACCCACCGACTCTGTAGATCAGTTCGTCTTCTATTGGGTTTTCCTTTTTCTTGGTGGTGCTGTACATGCTGGAGGGCCTGCGTACAGCCTTCTGTCGGACGTGGCCCCCTCCTCCACTCGGAGACTTCACTCTTCTTTTCACGTCTTCTGGTGACTGCAGGACATCTGATGGCTTGACGGCCCGGAGGCGGAACGGACTCCCCCTCACAGGTTGGTCATATAATAACAGGGAGAAGGTGAACTCTCCCTCAGAGCGGAGGGAATATCCAACCTCATAGGTGCCGTTCTTGTTGTCCACCACTTCAGCCTCAGTGCAAACTCCATCGGCGGAAACTATTTCCGCCTTTAGAACGGCGTTCCCAGATTTCACCAACTCTCCGTTCTTGTCTTTGGTGGTGACGGTGATGGTGGTGTGCTGGCCGACCACTGCATGTCGCAACCCTTCGCCAGTGGCCACGCTGGTGTGTCCCACAGCCCCTGTCGTGATGAGGACCCCTAGGTTCTGAATAGAACGCCGGAGTCCATCCGTCTCTACCTGGCACTCCAGGTGTCCGTTTTCATGAGGATGCTCGGGGAAGGTGTGCCTTGCCAGAGCGCTGACCCTCTCGCCCATTTGTTTCTGAACCAGCAGGATCTCAGTGGCGCTGCCATGGCTTAGAGCATGTTCTGTGAAGCTGCAGCTGCTCTCAATGTTTTCCTTGCCCTGAAGCAAAGTGGTCAGCTGGGTTTGGAGCACCTAAAATGCATCATCATAGATACAGGAGACTATAAGCGAGCACATACATACATACAAGGCTTGGACAATTACTCCTACAGAAATCTACAAACTTCTATTGGTATTAATGGCATTTGTTCCAATTGGATCAACACAAAGCAGCATATCTGTAAAAAATGATAACATTTCCCCACATATCAACTCAATATTTAGTTACTGTTCTTGTGTAGCTTTTTGATGGCATCTGCACTTCAGCATAAGGTTGTCACAGTTTTAAAATTTCAAACTACAATGTGATACAAAGAAAAATTCAATGCCATTTTCAATTCCATGGGAATACAAATTGCCAAATAATTAAGGGGATAAAACATTTATTAACATGAAAGACGTACTTATTTCCGTCTCAACATGGCACATGTTTTCTCAAAATAATCATAGATTAAATTTGTTAAATAAGTGTAAAAATAAATGTAAAATAAATAACAAATTATTAAATAAATTTGACGATATTTTAGAATATTTGTGGTGTAACTCTTTTCATTTGAAAATAATCTTATATTAAAAGGTAAATAAAATATAGAAAAAAAACATTTAGTATCGATACCATGTCAAATCAGTACTGTATCTGGATATAGTTTCTAAGTATTAATGATTTGTTCGAGTATCAATTTTTTTGACAACTCTACCTCCAAAAAGAACTTTACTGAGGACTTTTTTTAATTTTTATTCACCATATTTAAACAGAAGCATCTGTACTTTCTATCCCTTACTTTCTCTAAACTAACTTGTTACTTCTATATATTTTGATATTGAGATGACGTAATAGCTGCAATATAACGGAGGGAAGATCACGACCACAAAGAGAATCGGTCCAATTGAAACAACTTGTTTATAGTACAAAAAGGATGGAAACAGGGGGCTGGAAAACTTTGCAGAAAATGAATCTGATTCGGAGATGCAGGACAATCCCCATCCATCCGCTATATATTAGCTTTTAAATGTATAGTTACATTTTAAGTTATATTTTAATTTTAAAGCTGTTGCAGACTTAGAGTTGTGAATAGCAGACCTCTAAATGAATTCAGTTGCTTATACAGGATTTCTATTCAGTGCATTCCATATTATCTGAAATGTGACTATAGAACAACAATAGAGTCAGTAATTTTAAGTTACAAGTTAAGCACAATTTTAATCCATTTTAACCCATTTTAAGAATATATTGTATATTTGGATCATTTGAGCAAAACTTTTAGTTTACTTTTGTACATCAGTAAAACTTGCTTATACATAAGTAAACGAGTTTAGTTGGTACTTGGACTTTTTCCAAATGTATCTTTTAACTTTTAAATAAATTAAATACTTTGAGTGCTTTTGAGAAATCTTCCTATACGGCAATCTGTCACACATGTAGGCCTCTTTAATAACCCCTAAATAAATACCAGCATTACTGACATAAAACAGAAATCTCCTCATTAGTAAGTAGAGTTTTCCTTAGTAGGATTTAATCTTAACATAAAAACAGCTTTTCTGTGTTGTAAAGGAGTAAACAGCATAATAAAGATCAAGGAACAAAGTAGGCAGTTAAGGGGTACAGATTAAAGCAGGGGATGGGTTATAAAACACCTGCTTTTACATTTAAGAGAGTGTTTCAACCAATTAACTGAGATTTGAAGAGCGTAGCACCACTGTTAACATACCAAAGTATGGCTGTCCACATAAACAGGCCCGGCAAGGAGAGCAAAGCTAACTAGAGGTCTGTGGTAACTCGGGAGGAGTTGGAAATATAAACAGCTCAGGTGGGAAAGAATTCGTTCACACGACAGCAATTACTTGTGTAAACTACAAATTTTATTTCTACACAAGAATGTCTGAGAGACATTCTTTCATAATGATTCCCATTTTAAAATCCCTGATCTGCATAGAGCAGAATCATTTTAGTGTTTTTTTGTTTGGTTTCTTAAACACTGTGTGGGTAGGAGGAAACCCGAACATGCACCTCAAACATAACAGTGTTAGGCAGGGACAAAGAAGCTGGTCAGAGTTGATGGGAAGATAGATGGAGTTAAACACAGGGAAATTTAAATAAGACTCTGTGGCAAGAATTCATACACAATGTCCCTTAGATTGGATCCGGCTGGCCAAATGTTGGAAAGATTATTTACTTCAGGTTAAATGTGTAAAACTTGTAGAGAAATACCTTATATGTATCTTTAGAGCAGGATTTTTATGGTTTTTAATCATTATTTTAGATCGGATGAATACTAATATCCACCACACTTTTTGCATCTTCATTAGTGAGAAAAAAAAAAGGTTTAGTTTGCATAAATCTGGGCTAATTTGTCTTCTGTTTATCGTATGAAATTCCCTCCAGAAGTTTTCTGTTTTGACTTGACAAAAAAAAAAAAAAAACAAGAGGTAAGAAAATACATTTAAAAGGCACTGTATCCAGATGTTGCTTGAAATAATGTGGTTAAAACAAATCAAGTTAATCATAGCCCTCTGACCTTTTGCTTGGAGCTGCAGATGTTTTCCACCTCTGTAATAAGAGCCGTCTTGCGTTGATGTAATGCCTTTTCAAGCTCGTCAAAAGTATTACTGATATCAGTCACTGCCCCGTTTTTCCTCTCTGTTAGCTGCTTGGAGATCTCATTTACCAGGCCAATGGCAGCAGTCAGCTGAGGTAATCTGCAAAATAATAAAGGTTGGAATTTACCAACTGTCATTTTTTTGCATTAATAAATATTTTTAAGGAAACCTCTGATAATCCCACCTGTTGCGCACAGTGTCCAGCTGGTTTTTAAGAACCGACTTATGCTGCTCCAGCACATCCCTCAGAGGAACGGTCACATGTTCCCTGTGTTCTCCTTCTGTGCACTCCAGACACATGGCTGTCTCACATGACTCACAGTAAAACTCCATTACCTACAGAGCATCAGACAAATGAGCACCAAGTTCCTCAAAAGTGGAAAGTCTCTGCGGAACATTATGGTGATCACTTTATACAGGTTTACCTTTCCTTCATGGTTTGGGCAAGAAAGGGGTTGACAGGTTGTGGCTGCGTTGGCTGACTCGAGAACATTGCACGCCTCGGCTCGACTGCATTCTGTGTCTCTCTGTAACACTTCCATTAAGTTTGTGATGAAAAAGTTGTTCTGTAGGGCTGCCACTCCCTTCTCAGGCAAGATGGATGTCTGTCGGCATACTGGGCAGGACAGCGTCAAAGACTGGGGAGGGATGTAGTTCTGTAGACATCTACAAGGAAAAAGTTTTGATGCACAGCTATTAGTGGCAGCTGTCTGAATCATTGTTTTTATTTTTTTGTTTACAAGTCTAAGTAGCTTGCAAAATATGCTGTATTGTAGTAAACTAAAAGCTGGTGAAGATTCTCAGTCATCCAGGTCATAGTCATTCCAAAAAAATTAAAAAACATTGCCCTGGACTTTGTTTCCAGGCATAAAAAAATAATAATAATAATTTTTTGAATTGAAAAAGCTTCCTGTAGTAAACTAAAGAACACCGATTTATCTAATAACCCTAAAAAAATAAAGGCCTACTAAAATTCCTTACTAAAAGAACTACAGAGTTGTCCAGACACAAATGCTTTCACTCAATTTAATATGGTAAAACTGAAAGGAGAGACTAAGGGAAGGAAGGAAGGAAGGAAGGAAGGAAGGAAGGAAGGAAGGAAGGAAGGAAGACATAATCGATTAAAGTAAAATAAAAGTCAAATATCTGATCTAGATGACAGAGATCTTACTTCTCACAGAAAGTGTGCAGGCACGGCAGAACCTTGGGGTTGTGATAGCGATCCAAACAGATGCTGCAGACCAGGAACTGCTTGTCTATCTGTCTGACCACAGGGCTGGTACTGCCAGTTTCACGCTTGGCCATGATGAGTGACATTCAAAAGAGAGGGGGTAAGGGGACCACTGAACCTGCACACATGAAGAGGAAGAACCAGAGGAAATGTTGAGAGAAACCTTGAGGAAGCATTCAGGAGGGTGTGCTTGCTAGAACAAACAGAGGAGGAACTGAGTCATAGTTACTGCAGATTATAAACCCTTCTTTAAATCCTTTACAGGCTGGTATTTTATGCTCCCTCTCTCTCTCCCTGTCTCTCTCTCTTTAAACAATCGCTCTTAGAGGTTTAAGACTTTCAGTCAAAGGTCATTTGGATTGAAAAGTGAAAAACAGGTAAAAGCAGTAGAGAAAAAAAGCATGTGATCAAAACCACAGGATAAAACAACAACCAAATATCCCAGTGTTTAGGCTGCTCTGCAGACATTTATAAATAAAGGTTATAGTGCATTTCATCTTTTAATCCCAGTTATAATTTGCACTTTGATTATTTACATGAAGTCCAGATAAAAGAATGTCGTGTTGGTTTACTACTTAAATTAAACTGTAATAAGGAGTGGTTCATCTGCCATGTTGTAAACAAAAACCGATTAAATCAGATTATGAAAACATACAGGAACATGCTGTATCATCACGCATCAACACATTGAAGGTCACAGTTTGATAGAGAAAAAAAAGTATCTTTTAAAGAAAATACTAGATCACTCTTAAAAGCATCATGGATAACAAATAAATGACTGACCCATAGCTAACACTACAACTCAACAGAATCTAAAAACAACACTTTGCTCTAACTATGAACCGATCCTTTATGGCCGACACCATTTCCTCATTTCTGTGAGGTCTGACCAGGAAATTCTGATTTTCTTTTAGCAAAGGAATATAGTGCACATTGAAAAGGAGGAAGTAAGTTCTTTGACAGAGGTAGAGATTTTTAAATAATTTACCTTTTTGGAAGTTTTGATTTAAACCAGAAAATAAGCAATCAAGCTCTTGTTGATGGTTGATGTGTTTATAAACTAAAATAAGATGGAATTATTGGTTTAAATTGTGTTTAATAGACTTAGAATTAAACTTAACTTTATTTATTCCTTGGGATTACTCCTTCAGGGAAATTCAGGATAAAAACATTAAATTGTGGGGAAACAGTAGAATAAATTACCGTAAAGAGTACAAAAGAGCTGAAAAAAGTTAAAGAAGAGCGATAAAAGAGTAGAAACTGGAGAGCTACTACAGAGGCTGTCATCTCTTATAGCCCCATAAACTTCCTAGTTAAACAATAAATGTTTTTTTCTTTTTGCATTTGACCTTACAAAAATGGATAATTACAGTCTAATCACTTTGTGCATGCAAATGTTAATGCATTCTCCTTTTTGGAAACATAAGAATTGAACTCCACTAAAAAGACAAAAATGCAAAAATAAACAAATCAAAGGGTATAAAACATGTAATGTCTAAACTAAAGGACAGAAAACAATGATAAGGAAAGTTAAGGCTATAAGCTGACATTTTATATTTTTACCAAATATTGTGATAACTGATATAACTTGCTTTTAACACACTTTTTTTTTTTTTTTACAAATGCCTCTTTCCCATCCTCACCAAATCCTTGCAATCCATCCTAAGGTTTATGTTCTTGGTCACTAGGATCTGTATCAGTCATAGGTATGGATGACAGTCCAAGTGGCTAAATATATCATCTACCGTAGTTTTAATGCATGGCACCTAAAATGACACAGATATTGCAAGCAATGTAAGAATCTAATCTATAGATTTTTCAAGATAAAGCAACATGCTAACAAAAAGAATCTGGATTCACTCTTCAAATGTGGGTGGATCCTAAAAATATCAGGATTAAATCAAAGCATGTTAAAACCTACAGTTTTAGCCGCTACATTCGCCCTAAATATATGAGATCATTTTCTTAGAGTGTAAGAAAAAGGAAAAAGGAAGCTTTAAAAACCCCTCCCAGAATTCCTGCTAGTTCCTTCCCTTGACTACTAGCAGGCTGAGACCAGGAACCACCTGTCTGCCTGCTGGGCTGAGACTCTCTGTGACCTGCACTGCCTGTCTCACTCAATCTAGCGGGCCTCTCGGATGCAGCTGTTCCTCTCTGCAGCAGCCTCTAACAATGGCATGCTAGCTCTGCCCACAGCTACGCACCATACTTCATCTTTTTTCAGTTATAAAAGCACTGATCACTGAAGGCTTCACCACAAACATCTTATAACTGGAGGATCTTCTCAGAAACAGCTTCTATTGTTTGCACTTCCCAAGTGATTAGAAGCAGAGTCCTTTCCACTGTCCACACAACAAGGCCTCGCCCAGCCTCGTCAGCCTCCCCCTTTCCTCTCTCCCATAAACGACCCTCCCCTCCCTGCAGCCGTCTTCCCTGCAGCATGGATAGTGACATCAGGAGGAAGCTGGATGAGCCAAAGCCTCCAGGCTCCTCCCCCCACTCAGGCTGCGCAGCCTTTTTGGATTGCAACCATCTCCCCCCCACCTTCGCTTCCCTTTCTCTGTGCTTCTAGCTTCTCCCAGCAGCCCTCCTGACACACTTCCTCCCACTCGCCTCACCACGGAAAGATCATCTTTCTTTAAAAATCACTCTTTGCCAGAAAGCTGTTCTGAGAAAGTTCCTAAGTACTAAAAGGAAAGCTAAATAATAAAAGCAAACAGTACACATAACATAGATAAACAAAATTATTGTAGAAGGTTAAAGTACCCAACCATTGTTTCTAAGCTTGATAAGATGTAATTGTTATATTTTACAAATGTCCTAAAACAAAACCGAATAAAAGGGAGGCATTGTTTTTTAGATGCATCAGGACTGGCATCAAACCAAGAAATACGTTTTGATGTTTTCCATTTTCATGACCATGAATGCGTACAGACGGCTACTTTGTGCACAGTAACCATTTTACATATATTAACGTTGTCACCTCTGTTTTGCCATGTGCAGTATGCAAATGTTTGCTATTCAACTGTTTGACTGCAAAGCATTATTTAACACTCTCCCTGTATTTACAGTTAAGTGGCTTAAGGCCCTCCTGTGGGGTCAAGTCCTGTCTGCCATCTGGATTACTGGATCATTACTGGATCTAACAGATTCAGATGACACCATTGAGTTAATTCAACTCAAATCGGTAAAGTCAAACTCTAAACATACCACTACCCTATCACTTTTTACACTAAAATGTGTTACAAATTAGTAATTTCTAATGTTTTACAAGCATCTTTTGTTATTGTAATCATTTCATAAAATGTACACCGGAAAAAATCAAAATCTAGTTAAGTAATTTTTTCCTAAAATAAGTGAATTTGTTCTTGGATTGAGGAGATAAGTGAGACACTTTTCCAATGGAATAAGACACTTTACACTTAAAATGAGAAAACACAATTGCAATGTATTATTTAAAGTGCATATTATCTAATTATCTTATTTTAAGGATAAAAATACACATTCCATTGGCAAACTATCTCATTTACCTTCTCAAATTAAGAGTAATTACACTTAAATTAAGAAAGTTTTTCCAGTGTATCAAGGCATGATGTGTTTAACATACTAAGATCATGTCCCCTCATCCACGAATTTGTTCTATTTACACAAATAGTCAACAAAAAACATATTTTAACTTTATTTCTTTAACTTAAAAGTGCTACTCTTCTCTGGTTTTGTAACAAACGTCAAAGGTGCTGGGCTGAAATTAAAAGTGAAATAGTAACAATTCTTTATATTAATTTAGACGTAAACCCCACATCCTTGATTCTGGGTCTGCATGTCTGAAAACAACAGCCAACAAACGATTGTGCAAAACCTTAACCTTTGCAGCAAGAAAAAATATTCTTCTGCAGTGGGTCAGTGAGAAAGTTCATTCTATCTTTAGTTGCTATAAAATCATTTTTTAACTAATCCCTCTGGAATATCTAACCAATGTCATGCATCACAGCGAAGACCATTTTTACAGAGTATGGTGCCCATTTTTGAACTATATTGGACCAGACCTCTCCTCCACACTATTAAGAAACTTGCTGTGGGCCTTAACAGCATATGTGCATCGATTCACCACCTCTTGCACCATGTTGTATGTTCATCTGCCATGTAAGAGTTGTCATGTAGGTATTGTGTTTTTTCTGTTCTGTGTCTAATATGTTAAACAATGTTTGTTAAAACACTGAAAATGCAATAAAAAAAGTGCAACCCAATTATTTCTACTAAAGCTAACAATACACACATTACAGTAACCTTGACACAATCGTGAACATGAAGTTAATGTTATTTGATGCATAGACGAAAGCAAAAGTGTTAAACACTCAACAAATGGAATAATTTTTATTGTTCATGTATCTCATATATTTTTTTTTTATCTCATTGCGTTAAATCAAATTAAACAAGTCTACTAATACAATATGATTAATAATTCATTAATGTCGCACCCTTTAGCCAGCAAAGCAACATGTGGGGGAGGGGCAGTGCTGACTCATGATAAGCTAGAGAAAATTCTGGTTACTTCACTGTTTCTTTCACAAACTTTAGTGCATATAGATCTGGGTAACATGTCTGTCTGTGACTAGTAACACAATGACACATACAACCTACTTCCTGTTTCTCTTAGCCTTATTCTACTCTACCCAAGAAATTGACCCGTTGGGAGTGTTTCGTCTTTCAGAGTGAGCATTTAAACATTTTGTGTAATAGATGAGATTTTTTTTTGAAGACTATATGTGTTTTATATATATGAAAATGTCTGTTTTAATTAGACATGGGCAATTATTTGTTTAGTAACGATTAGAAAAGATATATCCAGGCAGAATGAGTGATCATGCAGATAAACTCTGATGATGTTTTTAAACCCCCAAATTTCTTTTGAATGATTTGATTTATATTTTACAACTGAATTACCTTTTGACTGTTGTGTTCATGACAGGATCAATAAGTAATGTTTAGATTTTAGCTGCACTAGTTAAGGGTAACAGGTATAAGGTAGCCTTTAGGTCATTTGTATTACTTGCTCAAACTCTGACTGAATCCAGCAGACATGAGCCAGAGTAAAAATCCCAATGTTATTGTTACAAGATAGTTTCACATTGAAGAGTATTCATTTATGGTTTTAAAGATGAACCCATTGTTGTTAAACTGAGTCTGCTTACCGTCCCCTAGATAACTGACTGTACCTGTCTAACAAGGAAGGGTGGCGTTACTTTAGTTTTCTAATTGTGCTTTTTGTGACTGGAAATATTTCCACACACCTATATATGGCTTTGTTTTACATGTTAGAAAAATGTGGAAGTGTTTTTCAGCCAGCATACTGTCAGTAGCAAATGCTGTCATTATATTTATTCTCTGTTGTTGGGTTGCTCAGCAGTATGATGTGTTGTACGGCACAACAGCGAGGGAAGCTGCAAAGGTTAATTTCAGCTGTTGGCTGTGTACTGGACATGCAAACTTTGGCAAAAGCCTCACTGACCTGAAATCAGAAGTGTTGGGGCCCTGTGATATGCTGTTAAGATGGGGTTTAAAAATAGACAGTGCAGTTTATGTTTCAGCCACTTGCTCACATGTCTTCGTGCGATAATTGTTCCTACAGTCTGCTTGGATGGTTTTAAATTTGCAGGAAAGCTGTAGGTCATTATACTGAAGTAAAGGGTAGTTAGGCAGAAAGAAGGAGCACAGATTACAGCGAGGAACCGCTCCCTATGACACCTAAAAGTGAGTGTCTGCAGCACTTCTGCAATTATTTTAGTCAAGCATTAAAGCAATGTATTCATTGAACAGTAAAATCAAGAAAACAAGAAGTCTCTAATGAAAGCTTATTTAAACACAGGTCAAGCATACCGACTGCAGTGTTTAATGTACCAATAACAATCCGACGAACAGGAAGTGTGACATTTGCGAGTCGCCTACCTTTTTTTTTTTTTTTAAAGAGATGCTATAGCTCTATGATGAGTCATCACTCATTATCCAGCAAATTCACAGTGCCTTCTGCCCTGCTGCTTATACTTAGCTGCATCAATTGAAGGAATATGCCTGGATGCATCTGTCAGAAGAGGCAAGGTGATCAACTTCAATTTTAGATTTTTATTGCAGTATTATTTTAGCCATTCATCTTCAGAGAAATCAAGCTCAATGCTTTTGTTTGCTGAAGCCATCTCTAAAGTTTTCTGTATAACATAATAAAAAATGCTTAATAGAAACCTGCTCTATTTCTTCACTGAAAATCTAATTTCACATAATCTTATCTGTAAGACTGATAAACTGCGACAAGATTTGATTGGGTGAAAACAAAGTGGCTGCATCATGTTTGTAGCCATCGTTGCATGTGAGCCCATCATGATAAACAGCGGTAGACGACAATGCGGCACGTTGGCAGAGTTTCTGCAGGCACAACATGCACTGCAGACTCAAAGGTCGCGTAATGAGCGGGCAATACCTGCAGTATTCATTCACCTGCAGAGAGAGCCACAAAACTGTGGGCCCTCAGATTACGAGACTAATAAAATCTTCAAGTTAGATTGTGTTGTATGGTGAAAAAAAAATAAATCATTCTGTTATTCTAATAATAAAGGGTCAGTCTTTAAAGTGGGATAAAAAAATTTTTTATACTTTTGGAATCACAGCATAAATCTTTCTGATTCATTTGGCCTTGCAAAGTTAATGTAAAGTTATACTTTTTGAGGCAACTGAGAAAGAACGAAAATTTTTGCAGAATAACCTTTTTTCAAATTGAAATTAAATATAGTAAGTGATGAAAAAGGGCTGCATTTAAAATTGATTTTAAAATGGTAAAACCCTGATGCAGATCAGTCTAATAGTTTTTTCTAAGCTTTTGAGCAGGACAAAATCCTTAAGTGCTAACATGATTTCTAGATTTGAAAATGAAACAATCCATGTCATTAATCTAAAGTCACATTGTATGGCTGCATTTATTTATTGTCTATGTTGGTCTTTATAACATTATCATATTTATAATATAAATAAACAGAATTTAATCCTGATGGCCTTTTAAAAATCCAGACAAAAGTTCCTGAGTGAACCGAGAATCTTAAAAAGATCCAAACTTTTTAGACCTCAAAATCATTCGTTTTTCATCACAATGTGTCTAAAAAAGTAGAGAGGCACAGATACCAGATTTCTTCAAAATGAATACAAGCAAATTTAGCACTTTTTTATATTGAGAATTGATACGATTTAGGCAAGGGCAATTGATTGCATATCCAATGTAATTGAAACTTAACAAAACACAATTTTCAAATCGCAGAGACACCTAACTTTTTTCACATTAAATTTAAAAAGGTTAAATAACTCTCTTTTTCACTCTAGCCCTATAGGAAGTGGTAACACTCTCAAAGTGAGTGTTCCTTAAAAAAAAAATCACATAATTTACAATTAAATTATTGTAATGTCAACTTAGACTTAAAAAATAAACTTTTCTGTCATTTTGTACACACAAGTGTAAAAAAATAAATAAAATAAATTCCGTTAAGTACAGCTCTCTAGACTATTTAAATTTGTGTGCAGCCTTGATATGGTAAGCAGCAGTGATAAAAACATTGTAATGAAAAAAAGTTGTGTAAACATATGACTTTATAGTTACAGTTCTAACATTCAGCGTTTTTTTTTTTTTAAATAACCTATTTTACAACGTGGGCAGTGGGGAGGAAACTGTTTTGGAATCTGCTGGACCTGCTTTGGATGCTTCGAAGTCTCTTTCCAGAGGGCTGCAGGGAGATCAGAACCAACTAGTATGGAAACTGATTAATCGTTTAGTTTAGAGACTCAAAAAAATACAATGCACTGAAAGAACAACCAACTCCATCCAGAAATGAATCTAAAGCTGTACAGAAATATATATGTTTTACATTTAAGGTAAAAAAATATATATATCTTTGTCTGTAAATATATGCTAATCTAAATTGGTATAGCTTTAGCTTCATCTAGTCTCTGTAAAATAAAAAAGTCTCCAATTTTTCCATATCTCATGCCATTTGCTATCAGATTATACATCAAAAAAAGAAAACATAAACATATTAAAATAATCATAATTGTTATATTTGCTAAAAAGAAAAAAAGACAACCATTTTTGCAAAATTGTTCAGTCCTTTACTATGGATCTCCCTGATCTAATATCAATATCAGCAATCAGGTCGATATCATTCAACATCAAGCCTGTATCTTAGATTACAGATATTAGCAAGGCTTTAGAAACAGTCTTCCTCTATTTAAAGTGTATATAACCCCTGGGTAGTTCGTAATATTACTTATTAATGTCGCTTTTTCTAAGATTTCACACTACAAAATGTGTAATGATTAAACTATGTATGATTTATCCCAATATCGTATTGGGTCAATATCAGTCAATAGTCAAAGCTGCAGTATCAGTATAGTATTGGAAATAAAAAGCTGCATTGGAACACCCCTGCCTTAAAAGAACTTTATAAAACTTTGTCATAGAGATTTTATAATATTCTCAGAAAAACTAACTATTTTCCTCATCAGGAAAGGGCCTCTAGAAATAGTTTTGATGCAAAGATCTTCATCAAACATAATATCAGTATCTAAGGATGCATTGGCAGTGGTGTATCCCTACTTTTATTATATACAACAGACAGTGTCAACTGCTTGAAATATTTTCTCTCACCTTCAGGAACCTGCCACTTAGAAAACCCAAATAATATTATAAATGCTTGATTGAAACTTATACTCTTAACAGCAAAACTAACCTTGACTGATCTTAAAGTTCTACTGGAAATGATCAACTCATCAACCAGTTAATGTTAACTTGTTGAACTTAAATTTTTTTTCTGATATCTATATCAAAAACATAAATGTTAAAAATAACTTTAGGGTTGCTTTAATGAAACCGATGTTTTGGTTTCCTTAATGTCTGTCGTACAAATTCAGATTTTGCTTGATTATTTTTTATTATGTATCAAAGCTTTGGTCCCTAAACTTTACCTCATTTTTATTAAACTAAACAAAACACAACACAATTTTTATCAAATCATATAATCATCTAAAGAAACTCCACTGATTTAATTGTACTTTTTGACTTAAAATTGCAGAAACTCCTAGTTTTTGAATGAATTAAACACAATTAAAAAGTGGTAAAATGAATTGCTTTACTTCTAATTAAAACTATTATCGCTCGGGTAAACATTTATGAGCATAGAACAATTTTTACTTGACTTTCATTGTGTAGAAACCATGACATGTTGGTGTCAAACTGACAACATGATATAATGAATCAAATGAGCAACAGTAAGTATAACAATTTCCAGCATCTGTAAAATAGACATGTAACCAGTTCTAAATTTGCACAATGAGTGTTAATTGGATAAACATGGCGTCAAGGATGGAGCCTTGATTGCTACATGTCTGGTTCTAATAAAATCTGGATTCAAATGCTATGCTGCATTTGGACAAATGGATGATAACATTTTAAGTCGGTTTTAGAAATGCACTGCAAATAGGTTTCCCCCTAAATATATGGGAAATCTAAAGTCTATCACCCCAAGTATTGCATCTCCAACCTAAATCCCTGACACAGACATGCAGTAAGTGCTAAGCATCTGCCTCTGGCGCAGCATCCAGGAGGCCAACCTCTCAGTGACCCAGTGAAATCAGCCAGAGGGGAACACCTCCATAATACATACTCATTGAAATAAACCTTTAACATTGTTAAAAAAGTCAATAACATCAAATGATATTCAGAACCACATCAGCTTACAGTCTAGGCCAAAGGTGCAGGAGTGATGCATTGCCTTGGTGCTGTTGCTGCAGTGCAATTCTCACAAGCAGTCATGGGCTCATATAGGGAAAAGCATTGTGCTGATTTATGAGCCTCAGAGCTTCCCAGCTGCAAAAATCTATAGAAATTCAGATGAGACAAGCATTGAAAGATCACCCCTAATCCTGTAAACAAAAGAACATGTTTGGCTGCTTGCAGAGCCCAGCCTGCACACTGCAGCAGAGATGCCCACCTGCCACAGAGCCCAGCCGGCAGCCAGATCGCAGCCAAAATGGAGAACTGAGTGGGCTGCAGGAGGAAGCAGGAACCAATCAAAGCATTTTAATGTATAAAAAAAGCTGAACTTATAAAAATTACTGTTGGATCCCAAGGAGAGGACATGCTGTCACAAAGATGAACACACAAATATGATTAGTCAATGATCAGCTGATCAATTATTCATCTGCTTCCCTGTTGATTTTGCAGGATGGACTCCAAACATGATGAGAAAGCAGAAACACGATCCCACAAAAAATAAACCAACAAAAACAAACGATCTGTCCAGATTTGATACTTACAGACGCTCCCAAACAGGAGGGTCAGCGATGCAAGCTGCAGAGAAAGATCCCCATTGTCAGTCTACCCAAACCTCAACAACAGATGCCTCAGACAGGAAAGGGCAGGGTCTGTCTGGAAGAATACAGGGACAGTAACGAAGAGGGCGAGGGAAAGGAGCCGAGGAGGGGCGTGGATTATATGTAGCAATGGTGAAATCACCAGTAGGAGGAGCTGAAGAACCCAATGGATGAAGAGGGGGGCAGGGAATATGGAAATCAGCTGACATCTCAGGATCAGAAGCCTGTCTGGTGCAAAGGGGCTCGGCTTGTTTTTTTTTAGCCTCCACCCCTAAACCTTAAAAGGACAAAGGATGCAATTCATTGCATGGAGGATTTAATTTCCTAGTAAAAATTCATAGGCTTTAATATCAATATAAATGTGACCTGAAAACATTTTTTGTACCAACTGGTTGTATTCATCCACATAACATTATCTCTGCTTAAAGGAATACAATAGAATTAAGCTATGCTGCAAAAGAGAGAGAACAAATATTTCAGGAATAATTTACAGCACAGGTATAAAAACAAATTATGGTAAAATTTAAAAAGGAAAAGAAAATCAGAAGCTGATTAATGGAACAAAGAGAAAAAAATTTGAAAATATGGAATATAGAAACAAACACTTACAGAGCAGGTTAAAAAACTGTTCTGATTGTTATGTAGTTAAAATTTTGATATATATATTTTTTAATTTCTATAAGGCAAATACTGAGTAGAGTGGAAGCTATGCAAGTAATTCTTGACCAAATCAAAAACCTGTAAAACCAGCATGTTTGTAAACAGTTATTGGGATTGTTGAAAGCATCAAAGATGACAAACAGCTGTGGGCAATGGCGTAACTATCTATAAGCAGAGACTGCAGTTGCTTAGGGGCCACAGACCTCTTAGGGGCCCCCTCACTGACACCTGGTAGGCCCCCTACGCAATTATGGACTAGGATGTCTCTTTGCATACGTAATGTTGCGAAAAAATTCCTCTTAAAACCCATCTGATTTTGAGATGACTGACCGGACCTTTTTATACCGCAAGACATGGCAGATTTCAACATGATGGTGAGCCGTTTAAACACGACACCAATAGCAAAGCAGACAATGGTACTTTTAATTACTATGTTAATAACTGTGTATACTTCATTAGACGGTTGGTAATAAATAAACACGATCCTAAAAGAACAATGTATTTGTGTATTTTATTTTTTAAACTATTACTTCAAATTATGGGTAATCCAGAGTGTAGTGGGGAATGGGGTGTTGTACTTTATATGGGGCCCACCCAGATAATGTGGCCAATTGTTGGGTCGTTACGCCATTGGCTGCTGGGAGGAAGGATCTGTGGAAGCACAGCTTTTAGTGTCTAGGATGCAAATATCTTTACGCTCTCCAATCCAGGCCTCATCGGTCACTCGGTGTACATCAGAGTGATCACCATGGCCAGATATAGAAGAATCATGGCCCGTGGGCCAACAATAGTGAAAACAGTGGGGGTGGGGGGGTTATGTTCATCCACAAAACTCTGTTACCACCAAAGTGGTCTTTTTTGTCAGACAATAATTTGCTAATATTATTTATGAATTGAACATAAAACAAGACAAAAAGTATTATTTCACCAATTTAGATTCATATATATATATATATATATATATATATATATATATATATATATATATATATATATATATATATGTATATGTTCTCTCTTTATTATTTCATATATCAGATGTACTCATTGAACATTGAAAACTGCTTCTACAGAGTTGTTTCTCTCCACATCGCGAGGAGTCAGCTAAGGTGGCTTGAGCATGTGTTCCAGATGTATCCTGGACTTCTCCTTCGGGAGGTATTCCAGGCCTGTCCCACGCGATGAGACCATGGGGACGGCCTAGGACAGCTGGAGGGACTATGTCTCTCAGCTGGAATATGGAAAGCCTCAGAGGAGCTGGAGGAGGCTTTTCGAGAGGGAGAAGTCAAGGCTTCTCCAATGAGACAGTTATCCCCTGAGTTTGATAAAGTTAAAGACAACAGTGAACAATAATGACAACATGAACTTACATAAATACAAATTAATTTAATACATGGAAAGTACAGTAGATTTATTTGCATTATGTCGGTTCTTGTCCTAATAAAGTTTTTTCTCCAAAAATACTTTAATCTCTTTTTTCAAATAGTTGTGTATTTATTCTCTGTCAATACAAAACAAAAAACACCCTAAGTTGGTATAAACTAATTATGCAAGCCGTGCAAATGGTAAGTTAACATTATTACTGAAATGAACCAAATTTAAAAGACAGTGTTATACCTTTCCATGGAGAAAGATGGGCTTAAGAATCCTCAGGGTAAGGCAGAGGTATGACTTTTTTTTTTCCTTTTTAAGGTTGTATTCTATTTGGAAATCCGAAATGCCATAAGACCTATGCAGGGTTTGAGTTCTTATTAATTTGAACATAAACAATGAAGCAGAATTATTCATGCAAATATTAAAATGAATCACAGTGGATGAGTCTGCTTTCACTACTGGATAGGTAAAGGAAAATACTTAAGGATTTAAAACATCTGGTTTAAATCAGCACTATTACTATCAGCAATGGTGCACACCTTTGAAAAGCAAGCTATATCTAAGAAGACCGTGAAAATACAGTGTCTCTTTATTGTTTATAAAGACATGAATGCAGGAAGATGAGGCTGTATTACGATGTGCAGTTTTGTGTTCATGGTGAATGTGCTGATACATTCAGTGCGGAATTGAGGTTAAGGGCAAACAGAGACTTCCCTGGCTTTACTCTGCAACATGGTGTTGCCATGGAGACTACATCCCGCTTAGTCAAGATGGTTCCTGCAGTCTGGCAGCTACAGTGAACAGAGCACCAGCAGAAATGAGATTGTCCCAAGATATCAAAAATATCGACTGCAGTCGAGTATAAGGACAGAATAACATTCTGGACCAATTGTTTGTTAATTTTTAATAAATCAAAAGTAAATGAAAAACAATTATCATATATTATACTTATTTTTTTAAGTATACTAACAATTTGAATTAGGGATGTACAAATCTGTATAGAATTTAACTGAAAATATACATGAACTAGACACAAGACATAAAAGCTGTTTCTCAGGCATGCAAATCCTTATTTACTTAATTTATTTCTACATACGGATAGTTGCATTAAAACAAAGACACAGCACACATTAAGTCAAAGATCTTTGTATCATTTCAAGTTTATACATCTCAGTCATTTAAATAATCTATTGCAAGTAAACACTAACAGCAATCAGCTTGATGATCCCTATTATTAGCCCATCTTCATTCAATCATATTTGCTCATCAGTGGCACTTTTAAATAAAATAGTTAACCATTTGCACGATTATGGACAAATGATGAATGATTCAAAAACACACATTAGGAATTCCTTTGTACATCACAATGACGGTTTTTACCTTTTCTCCAAACTAAAGGTGGACAATGAAGGTGTACGTATTAAGCTTTGCTGTCTGATCATAGGTTCTATAATAGTTTTCTATAATGTGTAACAACTTGCAGCTGAAGTTTGAATCTGAATTATCTTTCTTTAACAAATACTGCTCCTCATTCAGCTCTGCTCCGATGCAGACAGCCTTTGTAACACTGACCCATTTCAGAGAAAAACAATAGCTGAATTCAGCTTGGATCGGAGAGCAGCAGCAAGCATCTGCTACTTGCCTGAGCTTCAATGGCAACAAGGCCCAGAATCGGAGCTTACAATTAAATTCATCATTGCACAGAAACGTCTATCGCACAACCAAATAACATTTTTTACAATTTTTATTTCTGAATTTCAGAATATCTTCTAACCTCAACACTCTCAACACTTCCACAACACTTTCTGCTCTGAATGTCAAACCAGACCAAGTGCACACAATGTAAGCGTTTTCTAATTCCTCTAAAATACGACTGCATGTAAATATGTTCAATAAAATCATTATCTAAAGATTTAATTGAAATTGAATGTAAATATTGTGCAGTGTGTGCCCATGGTTCTCTCAATAACCAACTTACAAATTGCCTGCAAAATGCCAACTCTTCCCCATCAACTAACTTACTGTTCACTCTCGCCATCTAGTGGTAAAACCTTCAAAATACCTTCTTTTAAAATAGAATTCCAACAATTTTTCACCTTCTCGCATACCTGAAACCATCCATAAAATTCAAATATAAAAATGCTACACTCTTGTCTTAATAACTAACGAATAACTATATTCAGTGTAATTAAGTAAAATATAAATTATGTTAGATTTCATTTATTAGAAATTATTTAATCAGTTATGAATTCTTATGCCTACACACTGGAATCTGTACCCCTAGGAGCAGTTTCTTTGCTGATCGGTGACCTGCTAATATCTCCCAAGCGTCTAAAAAAACTGAAAAAACCAGAGGTCTCAGTCTTAAACCAAACACTCCTGGGGAGAATGTTTTCAACATTAGCCTGCGGCTGTGTGGCTTTGCACTCCACTGACTTCTGTTCATTGTTCTCCAAAACCCCTCCTTTTAAAACCTGGCCTGAACAATCATTGGGTTTAATTTTCTTTTCAGCAGATGGAAAATTCTGATCTACACTTTGAGATTTTTTTATCTTGTAAGAATTGTCAGTGAAATCAAACGCTGGTTTTGTAGCTGTGTGTTCAACGTCCTGTCCTGGCTGAGGTTCTTTGGTTTTTGTCACAGAACCTGGACTTCCAGTGGTAGACTGGGTCCGCAGATTTTCTTTCTCTCCTTGAGTTTTAGAAACTTTAGTAGGCACTGTGTGTCTGCGGCCGAGGGTGCGTTTCGTGGAGGTCTGAGGGCCGAGCAAAAACCGAATCAAATCCTCATTGGTTGGGTCTCCAGGATACCTTTGCGTTTCCTCGTCAAAGGTGAGTTGACGAGCCAAGGTTTTCTTAGCAGGAGGGGATTTCTGGTTTTCCAATGGGTGATCCACAGAGGAAGCACTTCCACGACTGTTCTGGTACCTCAATACCTTTTTAGAGGCTTCACGCAATTTCTGGGCCTCTTCCTCATTATTGTCCAGTAAATCCTCCTCCTCATCATCATTAGTATTGGCAGAGAAAGACCTAACTGTGGGTAAAGGGCTGGTAGTTACTTTGGATTGGCTTGTTAAGTCCTGGCAATCCTTAATTTCTGGTGTTTTAGTATTTTCTTCATAGGTAACCATGTTTCTTGCGTTATTTTCTTCAACATGATACTGCGTCTGCTTTTTTGAGTTCTCTGTGAGTTCTGTTGCAGAATTCCACTCTTTTCTGAACATATCTTTGGCTCTAAAAGTGTGCCTGTGGTTTATAGTTCGAATGTTTGTCTGAGAGCTGATCTCTGAAAGGCTCCCATTAACTGGGCTCCCTCTTGTGGGGCTCCCATTGGTTGATGAAGGCCTTCCTGATTTCCTCCTAGAGATGCGGTTGGTTAGGACGTTTTGCAGAATGCATTCTAAGGCAATACCCTCCATTTCCTTGTCTCTACTTGAACAGGTAGCGGTAGACCGGCGCTTGGCTGTGTTCTGCAATCTATCGATGTGTTTCCTTTTCATCTCTGCCATCTCTCTGGCCTTGTTTTCCTGCAAAAAAAACCAAAACACTCAATGTCAATGAATCAAAGCAAGAGTTTTCATTATTTAACTAAGATTTAAAAACATCAAAGCATTTACCTGCATAGCCCGGATAAACTTTTGGCAGAAGGAATGAAAGATGGAACAACATTCCTCCAGTTTAAAACTTGCAGAGTCTTCACAGAAGTACTCGGCCACAGAGTCGCTTACAGCCTGTAGTTCTTCAAAATCACTTTCTATTTCTTCCAAACAAACATCAGCTTTCTAAATTGAGACCAAATAATGAATTAGAAAACAGCCTCATCATTTTATTCAGAATTACTCGTGTTCAAAATGTCAGACTGCCAACACTTACCTTTAGAAAATCTTCCATCTGCTCCTTTAGTTCCTCCTGTTTCAAGGTGTCTGCTTTGGCGACCTGTACTTTTCTTTTTTGTCTTTCAATCTCAGCTTCAATGTCAGCTTTTGTTAACCTATAATAATGTTCAACAGCTTTAGCAACATTTAGATTGAATTGAAATAAAAAAAAAAGGGCAAGCAGATGGTTTTCTAAAGATTTACCTTGATGCGGCTTCAATGTGTTTGAGTTGTTCTGGAAATTTAAGAAGCGCCACATCTACCTTTTGTGCTTGCTGTGGTAAACACATAAGCCAGTTTAAGAATCAGACATTTAGTCACAAATCATCACATTGATTTCAGCTGGTCAGTGGTTGCAAAAATCAGTAGGGAAACAGCAAATTTCTCAACTGAAACTTGGATAAACTGAGTACCAGAAGAGTTTAGCGGCTATCAACATGCTTTAGGTTTTTTTCCTCTTTTTGGAGTTGTTTTTGCTGTTGTTGTTTTTTCTCATCTCTAAACACATATATGCGTTGAACCCTAAAGCTACATTGTTTAATTTTCTGTGGTCTAATGGTCGGACTGCAGTGACATGATCCGCTCCCCACAGCACTTCTCCCGCTCCAACAATACAGGCGCCATTATGGAACAGAATGTCCAAAGTCCGCACACACCTATCTTATCATGTGATGACCAGGTTTGTTTCCATAGATAATTTAATAAATAGTATTTTATTAGCCTCAGACAATGAATATACCCGTTATTTGAGAAACTTTGTCGTCATGTTTTAGTAAGCTGCTTAGCATAGTGATATACGCAGACTAATAATGTAGTTTAATTGTATAGCACGATTTTGTTGATTGGAAGCATATATATTCCCCATTTACAGAGTCCAACTCTTGACTGTGGCACGGGGGTTTTTAGAGGAGATAGAGGGCAAGGAGGCCGCAGTGGCCGTGCAGCCAGGGCCAGGCTAGGGAGAGGTGCTGAGTGGAGCCGGGGAGGCAAGATTTGAAGCCCTCCAAAGGAGAGGAAGGAGTAACTGAAGACATGTAGACCTACATGATCTCTGTAATACAAATACCGGTAACCCCAATTCATCATTTTCTATTTACAGCTCAGAGCGCTAAATGTAGTAAAGTTACTACAAGCATAAATGCTAGAGAGTAACACCATCCTTCGGCATGTTGCTGCCATTTATTGTTTACTACCATCTCAGTTCAACCTTCTATATCACATTCGAGCCTAACGGCGATCTCCTCAGTAACTAGTTTCATCTCTAAATGTCTGCCTCTATACATGCCAGACCTCCTATGTAATTATTATAAAGACCAATTTCTAAGGCAACTCAAACATAAAGATGAGACTTTCAGTATGTAGATGACAATAAATGAAATATTTATATAAAAGATCTGTAATTCCCTGTAATGCAGTTCAGGCTGGTGGTGGTGTGTAATGGATTGGGGGAGATTTTCTTAGCAGTCTTTGAGTCCCTGGGAACCAACATAGCTTTAACCCCACAGTCTAACAGAGTATTACTGCTGACCATGCCCATCGCTTTAGTGCTAAAATGTACCCATCTTCTGACAGCTACTTGTGTCTGGTTAATGGACTATGTGAGGATGCTCAAATAAACATTAATCACTTTTCTTCAATTGTGAGTTCCACTTTTGCAAGTAGGGGTAACAGTGACAATTTTGAGACTAATTACTGATGAACGGCAGATAGACAAAGCCCTGAGCAGGTCTACAGGCAATTTAGACTAACCAAATACAGTCAATCAAAATGAGAACTACTTGCCATCACAACATAATGCATAAGATTCATTCCAGGTTTGTTTGCTTTGGTATCCGCCAGCTTCAGGAGAGATGACATACGGAAGCCAATAGCACTGCCAGCATAGCCACCCTGTGAGCAAACACATATCTTTAGATATAAGATGAAGAAAACAAATGTATCCAAACACTCAAATGCAAAGTAACTGCTTACAGCATTCATGTAATTTCCTGTTTTTAGCACCAAGCGAATGACAGAATGTAGATTATCACACTCCAACAGCTCTAAAGGAAGAAATGTAGTGTCAGCAATGAAAACGAATGCCTTCCAGTTCTACTTTAAAAGTCTTGGATATCTTAAAACACATCAAAACAACCATACCCTTTCCAGCTTCTGTCAGAACGCCAATGAATTCTTTTATTTCATTCATGAGGGTAAAGAATTCCTCCTTCAGCACCAAGCAGCTCAGACGCTCTTCATAACTAAAAGATCAAATGTATATCAGTGTTAGGCCAGCCTTGAAAATGTTTTTAGATCACCTTAAATGTTTCTTATTTTGTCAGATTACAGCAAGAAACTTCTAACAATTTTACAAACATTTTGATAGACCAACACAACACATTGATGTATAATGAAATGATGAAATAAGAAATAATGAAATAATGAAATAAGAAGGAAAATGGTGCATGGATTAACTTTTTTAACAAATAAAAACATAATAAGTGTGGGGTACTCTCTTCTATAAGACCATTTTAGTCTGATACCTCTAAGTCCATATAGGTCATGCATAACATGACCTATATGTAGATAAAGATGTACTCTAATGGCCTCATAGGTTTGGAGAGAAACATTTTTCAATAAACAAAATCATACAGACTAATGACCTGATCTTCAAAGATCCCAAATACTTTTCACTACATGCAATATGTGGGTGTGTTGCAGCTGATCTACAAAAAATGCTGCACAAATGTTAGGATATGTAAACTGATTTTAGTTCTACCCATTAAAATGAGTAGATTGTATACTACAGGCAGCTGAGATTGGTCATAAAAGAAGACAAGGTTCTAAGCCATGGACATGGAGGCAATAATGAAGTATTAGAAAAAAAATGATGATACTGAATAATATTTAAAGTGCACTTAATATCCTATTAACCTAAGCTCATGGTTATGCCCCCCAGTTGTTTGGAAGCATCATTAGGTTATAAAACAATAAGTTATCAACATTTCCCAGAACACTTTTCCATTCATCACCTGAGAAAAGAAGGAAACAGTAAAGCGTAATTGCAAACCCAAAAAGACATGTCTGTTTTTTTAAAATAACAGATATTGGATGGATAGAATGACCCGAGAAGCAGCCAAGAGGCCAATGGCAACCTGACAAAATTAATTGACGGGGAAACTATTAGTTGGCTTGTGCATGCTCTTGCACACGTTTAATAGGCATCCCCTCTCGGGAGTGGGTACAAGGTACATTGGACTGTTTATAAAATAAAATAAAATAATAGAGATGGACAGTACATCAGTATTATCATTATCAGCTAATATTTGTCATTGGAAACATACTGATTAAGCATCCAATAAATAAAACTAGGTCAATATTAAAAAACAATGTTTATTTCCATCCGGTTTGCATTTTTAGAGGAGAGCATTGGTCATGTGGTGCTTGTTTGGTCATGTGAAATTGGCAAACATGTAGCAAAGGATTGTGGGAGTTTATCTGAAGCAGATAAGCAATCTCAGCAGTGTGTTTCATGGTGTTAAAAAGGTGAATATAGGACACACTATTAGTAAAATTAACTTATTGGGTATAAAAACCATGTCATTATTAGATTTCTATATGGATCCAAATTTTCATATCGATGAATCCCCAAAGAATAGCATTTATAGAGGTATTTGCTAACCTGGGCATCTTTATCAGCATGAGCATAAAAAGATCAGCCTCAGGAAGGGCTGAGGGGTCGCCTTTAAAACCAACCAGCTGCTTCATCTGAATTAAATAAAAACAAAAATGCAAATTTTCAAACCAACTGATGTTTCTCTTTGTATATGCATTTATTAATAATGTTCAACATTTAAAAAATATATAATTTAGTAAATGCATTAAATACCTCCCCTTCATCTGGCAGCAACTTAGACATTTCTCTCAGTTTTCCTGTTCCAAAACTGAGACCATTTCCCGACTGAATGTCCTGGATCAGATCTTTAACAGGGCTGTGGATAAAGGTGGAGACATGGGAAGGATCCAAATTACTAGTCATCACAATTACAATGGAGTTAATGCTTGTGTAGGCCTGTGATTTATGAGCTGTAAATCCATACTAAGGCCATTCTATTGTATACTTGGAAAAACTGAGTTGCTGACATCTACAAGACTCTGCCTGCTTGAAATAGTTTGCAAAAACAAAATTTCAATCACAATTGAGTCAGCTGCTGTCTTTGACTCAAAAAAGATTGATCATTCAAGGAAAAAAATATATAGTTTTTTTTGGAGAAGTAAATAGCAATTCTAGTACATTTACATTCCAGTGACTGTTCTAATTCCTCTGCTGTAGAATGTCCTACCTGTTCATTCCTACATGTTTTACAGGATTAACAATGATATACTGTTTTCCTGTTTGGTCTGCTGCGTTTGCCAAACAGCATCAGACAATGCATTTACAAGACTTTTCAGTTACTGATCTGCAACTGAATACCGCAGGGAGGTCACAACATAGATCAGACCTGTCTGGGCCTGTCGTCTTGCAAAGGCTTGTGAGTGTCATGCAGCCCTGCGCGTACAGATCTATCTGCCTCATCATATGCTGTTTTCCCCCTCAATATGAAGTAACTATTGTGCAAAAATGCTTACACCCTAAAATCATAACCTCTGACTCACCGCTTGAACTGCTTGAGGAATATTCCAATGTTCATGCTCCTCTTGGAGCTGAGGATGGTAACCTGGAAGTGAAAAAAGACAAAGACACAGCTATCAGTGTAATTTGTCCAGATCATTTCACTATTGGCTTGAGAAGCATCTTTTATTATCACATACATCACAGTGTTCCCATAAAAACACAGCTAAATCCAAAGGTTAAGGTTTTCTTTTGAGCTGTTTGTATCGAACAGTCTGAGTAGAGATAGCCTTGTGTTCTGAAACGTCAACATATTTACTTAAGGGTCAAAAAAGAAACATAAGGCCAAGTAAAAGTTTATGAACTTGCTTTAACTCATTTTATATGACAAAATTGCATCAAGTTGCATCTACAAGCGATCTATAATAAAGGACGTTTAAGTTAAAAGCTGACAACTATAGGTTCTACTGTTCTCTGAGGAAACAATTATGCCTTCCTTCTGCAAACATGATCAATGGAGACTCCACCCTTGCACTGAGTGATCCCACAGCCATACACAATGTTCCTATGATACATAACCGTTTCCAAAACAGTAGTTACAATCGACTTCAGTGTGTAGAAACTGTTAAATGTCTTCAGATGTGTGTTTTAGTTTCCCTTCATTTCAAGTAGCTAAGAAAGTGGTCATATGTCCATTTCTACTAAACTGTTTGCAGGCTTTAAGAATTTGTCAGGATGTTTTCTATTTATCTCCCATTCAGGCTAAGGAGGGGGAAGAAAACAAAAATCAATTGAGGTCAAAAGAACACACTTTCATATCTTCATGTCACAATGCAAAACCACCCAACGTTACAATCTATTTCTGTAACCCCCTTAAGCTCATGTTTCTTACAGACAACCTGTTAAGGCGAGATTGACCAAACTCACCATCTCTCCTCCAGTGCCAGACGGTAGCTGCCCCCTAATACTCAAACGGTTCAGACCCTTTGGATGTTGCTGGCCGTGGTTATGGCTGAACAACTCCTCCATGTGATCGGTGTCCAGCTCAAACCGCCCATCCGTCTTGTCTGCTGTCCAGATGTTGTGCTTTCCTATCACACTATGTTTGGGAAGAGTTTCCCAGTTAAAATTGCGCATTCTGGACCTCCGGCGGTCTCCCCAGCCCAGGAGGCCACCTCCATGCTGGGGAAGTCCAGGAGCTGGAGGTGGTGGAGGAGGTGGGGGTGGTGGGGGTGGTGGAGCAGGAGGATTTACTGGTTGCATCTTTGAGGGTCTCAGTAGCTTTATGGAGCAATAATGATCCTGGTTGAAAAGATACACAGAGTCAGCTTTATACAAACTGGATTTTCTTTAAAAACTTGTTCTAAAAACAATCTAAGTTAGTGAAACATTCTAAAACTAGATTTTGAAAGGATATATGAATAAACAAAAAATATATAAAAATATTACAGAAATTCAGTAATAAGTCAAATAATCTTTTGAATCTTTTAGAAGAGTTCATGAAGGCATACAATCAGGCATTTACAGCCTAAACACATTATTATCAACATGTTTTGCTTTTTTCTTTTTTTTTGAGCACTAATTAGGTCTAATTATCATGTTACCTTTATTCATGTTTACCATATTTATATATATGCATTTATATTTATTTTATCCAAAAAAATTACATTTGAACTTCCATAATGCCATACTCCTGTTATCTTAAACTGTCATCATCTCTAAAGTTTTTAGTGGGTAGTTTAAACAGTGAAACAGACATCGTACCTGTGAATGCCTGTGTGAAGCAGCTCCATTTTCATTCTTTAGGATCGTCCTGTTCCAACCAAAGGCGCACAGCAGCGGGAACCAGGACGCACTGAGGAGAGAGTGTCGAAATCCGCTGCGGGTTTGACGACACGCCCAGGTGAGTTATTTATTTCCATGATATCCCACGCCTTCCAAACACAGGAGAGTCCCGGAAGTTTGGCATTTGGACTAAAGTTGTTATTTCTGGCATGCGTTGGTTAGAGTTTGTGGCCCCGCACCAACTGCCGCAGCTCATGTGAGCAGACCGCTGGATTCTCAGACTGCCTGATAGGTGTCCTATCTGAATTCCTATTGATTTGGTGAATTTCTGAACGATTTCCCTCAGCTGAGGCACACTAAAATAGTCACAGGCTGTAAACATGCAGCTCATTTATTCCTCTGACCTGTTATTCTTTTATAGTCCTTTTTAATTTTTATCATTTACCTGATCGAAATGCTGTCCAAGGGTTAAAATACAGTGGCCTGACTCACATACAGATGACATGAGTTATCATAACAAATTATCTATGATTAAACAGATTTTTTTGAAAAGCTCAGACGTGTCTGTTTCAGCTTTAAAGTGAAGAAATGCCCTAGAGGGTACCCATCTGACAACATGAAGAAGGCTCAATGGTTTTAGAAAAGCAACATAAAGACAAAATACTTTAATAGCAGATGAGAAAGAAAAAAAAAAACTTACTGAAGCTTGTCAGAGGACCCCAGTGAAAGCTATTATCCAAAACTGAATAGTTTGTTTGCACTTTGGAACAGTGATGAACCTGCAGTTACTTCAAAAATTGATTGATAGCTTCCCTAGGCAATGGAGAACATGACACCATCTACATAACAGCAGATCTTACTGGAATTAGTGAAATGCAGTGTTTTTATTTGAACAATTATGAGGTGGTGTAAATTGTCCTCCATAGGAGCTGTAGAAAATAATTAGGAGGAAATTCTCTGGACTGACAATATGTGGATAATTTTGGGTGTGTATTCCATTATATCTGGCTCTAAAAAGCAGCATCAGATCATCAGAATGTTATTAAAGCATGGTGGTGGTATGCTAGTGGCCTGGGGCCGTTTTACTGTTTAAGCCCCTTACCGTCTTGTAACTAGAGTATGTCTGACCAGCAAATGGGTTAAGTGGCAGGAGAATGCAAATACACCATAAAGGCTACTAAAAAATCAAATAAAAAATAAGATTCTGGAAGTCAAATTTAGCCCTGTTGAGATCATATGGAATAATCCTAAACAAGCTGGTTTTGTTTCATGTTGTCTCCAGTGTGATCAAAGATGGAAAGCAGTGGAGGACTTGTGTTCTATAAGATCCAATTAAAAATGTGGTTTTGTTTGTTATTGTCTTTTGAACGTGAGCTTTGTGTATTTTCAGTCTTTTGAGCTTAGATTCACTGGAGAGAAGTGAAAGGTGAAAATTTTAATTCCATTATTGCATTTGTTAGTTTTATGACTCAATGCACCATGAAAATAACGTCAGACTAGATTGTGGTAAATGCTTTCTGTTTTTACAAACACTCCCATTCCCTAAAGGTAGGACTGGAAATAATGATATAATATACTGAATGAGATATTCATGGAAAATAAGTACATATTAAAAGTTCAGACCAATTCTTTAAATGTGACAGCAATAGGTCAACCACTGTGAGATCAATATAGTCAATCAATCAACCACTTTTAACATCCAGCACTTTATTGGAATCGCAGAGGAAGGAAAAGCACAGCCATCTGACAACTTAGGACCTTCAGTATTACACACTGCCATATAACAAGTGGATAAAGAAAAATATGAATAAAGATACTTTTTACATTCTGTCTTGGAAGGAACACTGACTTTTGTATTTAAAGTAAAGTGCATTTACAATTAAGTATTTACTGGTTTCAGTTTTACAATGAGGCTTAGAATAAGTCTCACAGCCTGTTCATTGCTTCACAGACAGATCCTGTGATACCCCAAAAAACTTATGACCACAGATACTGAGTTTGAAGGTTTGTGTCCTTGTAAATGAGAACTATGCATTTTTTAGGAAAGGGAAAAGCACTTTCATTGATGGGAAGTATGGCAGCAGGTTAAATAAGGAGGTTTCTATGTGAACTTTGGAAAAGCAAAGCAAAAAAAAAAAGTTTTTATATTATATAGGGAGGAATTTTATATAATATAAAAGCTAATAGTGGTACTGCACTTGTTAAAACATACCGTTTTTAGGGATAACCAAACCAATGTCTCTATATTTTGTTTTTCAGAGTGAAAAAAAATGCATTTCCATTATAAGTTCATTTTAACAACCCTTTTAACAGGTAATTCACAAAGTAACAGCAGAAACACCCTCGGCCAATTTGAAATGGTCAATAAACCCATATGTTTAAAATAAAATAGTTTGAAACGAGCAGATCATGATTGAGAAAATAAATACCATTTAGGATGATATGTGATAACATTATGTACACTTTCTCAGTGATGTATGATTTCAACTTTTGGAATTTCTAACATTTTATATACAGTAACATGTTAAATGCATCTATAGGCAAAGAGCAAAGAATAATGTGCAAAACTGTCCAAGGGAACCTCCAATAATACAACACAATCTGCACATGAATATGTGATGCATCGGTGAAGGATTGTGCCAAGTATAAGGAAAGCGAAATGAGAGTTTTGTGATGCACTAGAAAATAATATTTCCATCAATGACATAAAGGGAAAAAATATGCAAAGAAAAAAAAACGCATTACAAACTGTTCCTATCAGGGTCCCTACAGATTCTACAATAACTTCCTTTAATCGTTTCCTTTATATCATTCTATCAAGTCATCAGTTGTGTCATTGAAAATTTCAAGATGAAGATGAACCTTGAGGGTCCATTACTGCTCCTCCAGCCAAGAAGGCTTATCTGACCCTGGAGGCTTTAACTTTACATTGAACTGTATAAGAGTTTGTTCCAACTGCTGCTGGTTTCCAGCAAAGTAAGCTGAGATTGCATTATGGAAGAGAAGCAGCTGCTTGTGCATCACCTTCACCTGGAGGGAAAAAAGAGGAACAGGAAAATTAGCTTACTGCAAGCAAAATCGTCTTTAATCTTTTTTTTATTTTGTTTCAAAAACCAGCACAGAACTCAACGTATTTAAATGGGACTTTATGCGTTTGCTCAGTTCAAAACAGCCCCAAATACTAAGAAGGAAGAAACAAATGAAAGCCTGCTTATGGCTTTCCTTCAGCAATCCTGCTACTTTTGATAAAATCTTATCGCAGGCCTTCTACTTTCTTCTCTATAAAATGCGTACCTTTCCCAGCTTGTCCAAATAAGCAGCTTTAAGGACACATTTATTATTCCATACTTTGTATTTCATAATAGTGACAGCTCATTGTTATAAGCTTAAAGCATTATTCCAGACAGAACAGCTGGATTCATACGCACACTAATGGAGACTAATGATTAGGTGCAGGGGGGGATTTACTATTAGGCAATACTAGGCAGTTGCCTAGGGCCCCAAGTTCCTGTATGTATCATTAATACAACTATTCCTTATTTGTGCACATTAATTATGTTTTTGATTAAAATCCATTCGCTAAAATGCCATCAGAGTCCTTAGAATATTAAGTGTGTCTCAGCCCCCCCTTCAGTGTCCACCACATTGGATCAGTCCATTTGCTGCACATGTTCAGAAAGGTCCAAACAGACAGCAGCAAACCATTTTAAAATAAACAAGGCAAAAAGTAGTGTTGCCAACTTTTGTCGCTATATTCAACGACTTTTCAGACCCCTCTAGCACTTTTATTAAAAAAAAAAAAAAAAAAAAATCTAGCGACTTTTTTCGTCTAGTGGAGACTTCGGCAACATCATATAAAAGAACCGAACTCTGCTCTCCAGAGCAAGTAGATTTGTAACCCCGCCTCCTGCTCTCCTCTCTGTTGTCATGATTCATGCAGCTATTTAGTTTATCCAAATGAAAAATGAAGAACAGATAAGCAGATCATGGCTTGTCTTTTCAGTGAAAAGAATGACTGTTATTTACTTGGAAAAAATCTTTCATTCCTTTTGAGACAGCATGAAAAGTCAGCTGAGTACAAAACATGGAGAGGAAAACAACAAGAAAAGGGACAAGAAGAGAGGGACAAAACATAGAAGAAATAACGTATGTCTATTCTATTAACATTTCTGTATCTGTATAATGGGTCTGTTTTATGTGTCGTTTTCTTAATTCAGAGGGCCCCCGGCCTATCTTTGCCTAGGGCCCCACATTTCCAAGATCCGCCCCTGATTAGTTGATATTGGTTACACTCGATTAGGTTTGGCTATATCAAAGTAAAATAGAAATGACTAAATATAAATATTTATCACACTTTTCAGATTAAAATTGATTAAAATGTTGAAAGCCTTACATAATTTCATCCACTTGAAAATTCTGCACCTCTGTGTGGATTTATCACAGAAGGAAATAAAACACATTAGAATTTAAGGAGGTAGTGAAAGAGAAATAAATGTAACTATAGCCTTTGGGAATCTCTTCTAATTCCAGTTATAGGACAGGTTTGTGACTTGACAGATTTTCCCCTTCCAAAACTGACATTTATAGCTCTTTCTTAACCCTTTAACTATTCAATCTATTCTGTTATTTGCTTTTTCTTCTTAATCTGTTTAATTTTTTTGTGTCTTTGACGTCTTCATATTCGTCCTTTGGGTTTTTAACCCCGTAACATCTCATCTTGCATTAGGCTGGACTTCTAATATTCATAATCGTCACTTTTAACTCCACTCCAATTGACATTTAAAGGCTGCACCTTATTCTTCTCCTTGGTTTGAAGCTCGTTTGAGCTCAGACGCCACATCAAACATCGGTGACCTCATACTTTGGGTGTGGTCCCAGTAGTGCCCCTGTGTATGGGTAACCACATCCAATAGTGATGTCATTGGGTCATCGCTGAAGCATGGCAAGCTTTTAATAATGTTGTGCTTATGTAAGAATCATCACAATCCTTTATGAAGACTTTTTCAATTGACAATAGAATAGTTTTAAGGTGGAACAGAGGCTTTTTTTTTTTTATAGAAATAGTAAAATTGAGAAGCGTCCAAGTTTGGAATTAGGGAACTGACATAGCCCAAATAATGAGACAATCTAATTAAAATTTATTTGACAAAAGCTTTAAAATAAATAATCTTAGAGTTTGGTAATTTGCCATCATCTGTTGCAATATATGAAAACTAGAAATAAAAGACCAAAGATTCATTCATTTGTAAATCAAACCTTGTTTTCCTCCAAAAATTTAAGTTTGATGGAGACGTCACTACGGAGCCGCTCATACTTCTCTCTGTGGACCTGGTAGTCTTGCTGAGCCATCTCAATGCGAACCATAGCAGCTGCATCCCTTGGACCCAAGCTTAACTCCTCCAGATCAGAGCGATAGGCATCAAATTCAAGCCTGCAGAATGAAGTACAGTAGAAACAGTAAAATCTTTTTCCAAACCATTACTTTAAAAACATTACTTTTTTTTTACCTTGCATTTTCATACTGTCTAATTGTCAACAGGGTATCCTCCATGGTTTTATTGACCAGGGTGTTCACGCTGGACACAAAGAAGTTGATTGCACCCAGCAAAGCCTCACCATTCTTGCACAGCAGCTTCTGCGTCTCTGCATTATACCCAAATTCATCCTGCAAGAAAAAACCATATTTCACTCACTTGTTTAACACACCGTCCCATGGGACACTGTGAGTTGTGTACCTGAAGCTCAGGGGACTTCTGACTCAGGTCTGTGAACGTGTCCCCGAGAGCCTGCTGCGTTTGCACCATGCTTTGGAAATGAGTGATCAGCGCAGTCGCCAGTCTTAGAATGTTTTCATATTTGCTCTTTGTGTCTCTCAAAACATCGATCTGGGCTTCCAGTTCCAAATCAACGGTTCGTGAACCTCTGCCGAATTTTTCAGAAAACATCTGCTTTGTGCACTGAAAAAAAAAAAGAAACATTAAAAAGAATTCATGGGTCACTATCCAACTGTTTGCCATTGATGCCGTTGTAGGTACCAGACCTGCTAGGTTGGTCCAATTGGACAAACTGTATTGCACCAGTTTCTTAAGAATCAGATCTTTTCTGGAGTCTCAACATGTTATTACCCATTATTGCTATTATTTTACATTTCATCTGCTAACTAAAGTAGCCGAACTTAGAAAACAATCACTTTCAGTCTTGAAGGAAAGCACTGCCTTCTAAGACAGACCTAGCTCTGCCATTTAACAAGGTGACACAAAAAGTCTCAGTGCTTCTTCTTTTTATTAAGATCTGAGGGCGGAGGAGGGGGGGCAAAATGGGACATCTTAAAAAATGACTTTTGCTGAGATTTTAGACAAAGAAAACAGTTATTCTACTAGTAGAAAAGGAACAGTTGTTGTTGATATGAAGTTAAAACTAATGTAGCTTATTATGGCTAACTAACCAAGCTAAAACACGCTAACCTTTTAGCTACTCAGCAAGGCTAGCCACAGCGCTACCCAGCTATACCCCTTTATATCATTGTCTTGCAGTGACTTTGTTCAACATAAACACATTTTTTCAGCTTTGTTATTAATCAAGCAAAACTCCATCGGTCATTAAACTCCATAACACTACAGATGCTCTCGACTCCGCACACGGACGCAACATTGTTATCGTTGTCTGGGCAACCACAATGTTTTATGTCATTTGGCAACTTTCAACCAATCATACAGCGTAAAGTCTCTAGCATGAGCAAGGCCCGACCACATCTGACCAACCGAGCAGTACCTACAGTACCTACGCCGTACTTAGTATATAAAAAGACTACCAAGAGATTTGTAATAGATAAATTATTATCTAGATTATATAAAATCTGGTTTCATATTGCGCGCCAGGTTCTGGACTCTCAGTTCCTCATAAATTAAATTTGATTCAGCAGTAACTTTATTGCCAAAACTCCCAGACATTCCTTATTTTATTGAAAAAAGTCTGCTAGGACAAAACTAAAGTTTAGTTACAACACACGGTTAGGAACCAGTTTTAACGGAAACAAGAGCCTTCCAAAGGTTCCTAGGTCCACACTGAATGTGTAATAATTTACACAGGGGGTTGGCAAATGTTATCTTGGATGTGTACGTAATAAAAATAGTTTATTGCATATTTGCAACAATAGATGTCATGGATTAACATGTCGGCACTTCAGAATTAGAAATCCTTCTTTTCTTATTGCTATCATGTGTACTCTAATGGTAGATTTCCATAAGCTTTAAGGTAGTATTACGAAAGTAAACAAACTAAATAATTAAAGTTGATAAACACTAACTGAACCACTAAAATGAACTTTTAAATTACCAACCAGTTGCCTCTGACAACTGGTTGGTAATTTAGCTAGAACAAAACCAATAAATTTAGCACTACATAACAAATTTAATTAAAACACACACAAAAAAATACATTACCTTGTATGTATTAATGCCCCACTTCTTTACACTGTCCAGTTTCTCCACTGCTACACCACGAGAAACTTCTTCAGTGGAATTGGTGTTATGGTTTATTGACCCTTAAAACAAACAGACAATAAAAGGTAGATACTTGATAGAAGAATGTTTAGATATTTCGGGGGATGGTTCATTGTGTGGGTAATGATGAGAAATGACACTAATGGAGATGAGCTGGGTGATACCTGGGTTTGTGTGATGGGCAAGTCGACTGGCGGAAGCATTACTGTTATGCAAGTTAGCACCCCTGGATTTCATGCGAATGTCTGAAATGAGCATGGTGGCGATGAAGAGCAGGAGTGAGAAAATGGTCACACCAAATGAGGAAGCTGAACAAAATGCACAGGAGCTTAACAATGAAATCCAAAGTTGAAGGAAGATGCAGAAATTTAAAAAACAAAAAGTTTTAAAGTGATGCTGTTATAGTGGTTTTGAGGACATAACGATCCACAATGCAGGTATTTCATGCACAAATCAAACCAATTGAAAAAAAAAAAAGGATTTTAGGGTTAAGATGGAGATGTGGAGTAACAGTAAAACAGTTATCCAAAGCTCAATTTACATGAAGTCAACCTTTGAAAGGACAGAACCATAATATCATGTTAGTACCTTCTAAAATGTGAAAGTTGTCAAAACATTCCTTTTTTTTATGCTGTGAGTCAAATAGAAACAAGCAAAGTTGCATACAATTCGTTCGGTCAAGCAGGGCATAAATCTCTTAAAGAAGGTTACAAATCCCAACTCATAAAGGGTAAGTAAGAAAAATATGTCATCAGAACACACAGCCACCTAGTCCTGGTGCAGCGGTTCGTCTTCTGTCCAGATACTCAGGGTTGTAGCGCACTGCAGGCCCTATGGAATATGTTTGGAACATGAACCAGCAGCCCAGAGGTCACGAGTTCCTTAGAGGCACAATAATATACCAGGAGGAAACGTTCTAGCTCTGCTATAGCTTCCTTAACGTGCATCACATTAGTGAACTGCTTCAGTGGCTGGAAGCCATTCAACAACCCTGACAGATCTCTGGCTAAACTCAGAGCAGCCTGCAACTGACAGGAGAGGAAAAACAGACAGGGTGCTACTTAAAAGTCATGTCTGTCTTGGAACAGTAAATATTTTCATGTTTCTAACACAGAGATTTGAATTGATGCACCTTCAAATTTTAAGCTTTTAAAGAAACCAGCCTTGGCTGTAAAGAAAAGAGACAACAGGACAAGTGAAGAATGATAGTGCGACCTGCTAACGATACCTTTGATGGAGCTTGTAGGAATGATCCCCCCAGCAGGTCCACCGTAGCCTCCTGAGACGATACTGGTTTCATTCAGGTTGGGTCCTGACACCATCACCTGCTGCAGATCCTGAGGAATTCACATCCCCACAGGTTTTACAGGGTTGGAAAACAGATGTATGTATGCACATACATTAATGTATGTGAACACAGCTGAATTTCCCGGTTGGATTTAAATATATTTAGACTCAAAATAAAATAATCGGAAGATTCTCAGTCAACGATTTGCATGTTTTCTAAGCCAAACAAGTAGACTACTATATAAAGCTTCGAACTCAACACAAATTCTGACATTTTGAATTGAAAAAGCTTCCTGAATTGGAAGTGAAGCATCTTAAAACTTGGAAACCAAGTCCAGTGGATTTTTTTTTTTTCTTTTTTGGAAAAAATAATCGGATTATACTGTTTATATAGACGTCAGGAATCTAAACAGTCAATTGCAATAACAATGTGGCAATCGGACACTCATCATGGATAATATCGAGTTGTGACAAACACCAGATACACAGGGACTTGCTCAACAGCCAATACCGCACCTTGACATCACAAACCATCAGGTGGCAGTAGTGCTCTTTGCCAAACTGTTTCCGGTAAAGCACATTCAAAAAATTACTCTTAATTAAAAACCCTTAATTATTGAACCGTATGTAATAATTTCATACTTTAAGTACTTTCAGCAGTTTGTATTCTTAAGCCACATTACAGATAAAAAAAGGTCTTGAAAATGTTTATTATTTAAGTATTTAAGACCTAAAATTGTTTCAGGGCTGTGTAAGCTTTGTTTTATCAACTTTTCTTTTCTATGATGATGCCAGGTAAAAGAAATAAAACCAATAATTCATCCCCATATTCTAAATCCACAATTACTTTTAATAGCTGCAGGTCTTTGGATGGTTAAGCTCACATTTGAGAACTAGAGAAAAAAAAATGACATCAAAGCTGCATCATGTATGAAAATGTGAATATCAGTGAGATGCATTAAAAGCTGTCTGACCTGCTCCAGGCTGTCATCCTCAGTCAGAGTTCCTGTATCTCCATTGCTATTTATGGGGATCTCCATGGTAGCAGCTTTGCTCATGGTATTATCCGCCATGATGAAATCCCTGCAAAACAAGAAATGGTGATTTATTTCCCTCTATTATAGCAAAACCTAACTGTGAATGTCTCCAGAACAGCAGCTTGATAACAACACAGATGCTAATAGGAGCTGCGGTGCTGATGTGGCCGCCTGCTGCTACCTGAGCTAGCTTCCAATCCTCACCACTCTGTTCACAGCCAAGTTAAACGGACAGAAAAATTAAAAACTAATTCTTATTCTAATCGTTTTTAACAACGTTATCCCCGGGAGAACCCATTACTAATCCCAAAGCGTTTACAAGCCATTTAATTCAGATAGAAAATCCCTGCATCCAGTCAGCTAAGGTTTTAAGAAATCCCTTCAAAATAAAAGTCTCTTTGTGTTTATTTTCACATACTTCTTGTGCAAAACATGAACATTTAAAAATGTAATATGGGGCAGAAAGGTGGTTTAGACTGGTGTGAGTGTCATCTGTTACAAAATAAGCTGATGGGATTTGTAAAATTTATTAGATTCTTTTATTGTGAAATGTAATACCCTTAACATAGCATCACCTCCAATCCTCTCCACCCTTGCTCCATCTTCCACGTAGTACTGTTGACGTAGCCATGGCCGTGTAATGTTTTTCATTGGGTGCAGTTTTAAAAAATTCCACTAGATGTCACTATAAGATTGTAGGTAATAAATAAAAGTGGGGTTATTGATCTGTAAACCACCTTTAATCAGATAAAATTCCTGGAGATGTTTTGATGGTGTCTCAAGAGATTAAATAAAAAGGAAATCTATCTTCAGGCATTTCACATCTTAAAATAACAGGATGTAAAATGCCTGAAGTGAGACAGTATAAAACTGACCACACTTCAAATTATTTGCCCCATTTGTTTTAATCAGGGATGCATTGGAGTTGCACATGGTTACCAAATGTGCAGTTTTTTTCTGCAATCATCACACTCGGAATAAAGAACCCTCCCTCCTGCAGATCAGACTCAAAAACACACTTGTTTTGGTTTATCTTCTTAGAAAGACCCTTTTCAGCAAAGACTTCCTTCTTAGAAATGTCTTAAATTGCTTGTCGAGGCTACATGTTGCAGAAAAAACTAACAGAAATTATACGACTCAAGCCATAAAAAATTAGAGAGGGTGTGACTTATTGTTTCAGCCTTAATCAACAAATAAGCAGATCAAAGATTTGTAGAAATACGTTACTCTGCTATGGTACAACCTTTAATTCCTTAAGCATTGGAATGAGGGTTGTTTCGTCTTTGCTCTTGGCCAGATTGCAGTATCTCATCAAATTAGGCTGTGTAAATAGAGTTATGAAAAGCCTGAGGATAGACCTCAGGCAAGTATAATGCTTAACATTGCAAATTGGTTCTCACTTCAAATCACTGGCTCTGTTCTTTTTGAGCAGTTTGTTTCAGTCCTACCAATGATCTTCCTAACAGCTCTGTCCTTTTACTTAGTGTAAGATTGTCGGACTGATCAGGGAGAACAATTACTGCTGGCACATAGAATCTATATGTCTATATCTAATATCAGGACTACTTAAAATATAGACCAAACATAAAACCTAATCTAAAAAATCCTCAGCTTTAGTTGATATTTGATTATACCCAGAAAAGAGCACCTTTCACTACTGTGGAAATGTGATAACCTGATGATTTATGCAGAGTAGCTGCCTCTGGTCAAGTGTTTTGGGTTCAGTGTATCCAATGTTTTATAGCTAGTACTGCCTTAATGAACCACACTAGGTCTTTTAAATGGTATATTGCATGCGGTAAAATTATAGGTTTTTTATTTGCCCTCATTTTATATTTGAACATAACTGTGACATGGTTGAAAACAAAGACATAGCATTATGAATTTCTTATATATATATATATATATATATATATATATATATA
>NW_015151010.1:420800-430272 GCF_000732505.1 Cyprinodon variegatus | reverse complement strand
TATACCATATATATATATGGTATATATCCTAACTGCCATTTACCATGACAATAAAGTTGAACTCTATTCTATTCTAAAAATTTACCAACAGGTTTTCAAGTTTTTTTTGCTAGCTGAAGCGCAAAAAGTTTTCAAGTAAATTGATTATTTTCCTAGCAAGTGAAGCAGAGCTTTCTCACGCTAAACAAAATATTCCTCTCCTAAAGCTGGTATTTGGGAGGATGCAAACACAGTGATACTTAGAATAATTCTCACATAGGTTCTTGTCACTTTTAGAAAAGCTCTTCTGTAGTGCTCTGTGATGTTCAACACAGACTAAGTCTGGAAGATGGCATTATATTATTTGATGTTTTGACTTCCAGACACTTTAAAAAGAGCTGACACTTTAAAAAGAGTGAACAGTGGCACGTCTTGTGCAAAACTAAATATCATTCAATTTAAGGTTGTCCATCGCTTGCACTGGAGTAGAGCAAGGATCTCTTCAATATTCCCAAATTTTGACAGCAATTGTATTAGATTTCATATTATTGTTGCAGATTTGACTCATATGTTTGGGTCTTGCCATTTTTGGGGTACCAAACAAGGAATACAGCAAATTTAGCTAAGAACCAAGAGAACATTATAGCATTTGTTTCTCTGTTTGCACAAAGGCGAATTCTACTTCACTGGATGTCAAGTGCGCCACATACTGTCGCTCAGTGGTTGAAAGATGTACAGTAATGCTATTTTTGCACTTGGAAAAAATAAAATTTGCTATAAGGCGCTCAGACCACTTTCAATCTGTTTAGGGACCCTTTTTTTTATCATACTTTAGTGGCCTCCAAGAACTCCAATCAACACTGCATTAAATTGAGAGATTCTATGGTTTTAATTAAAAAAGTTGAGCATACACAAAGGCATACTTTGTTGGCCACGATGACCTTGGAATGCAGATTGAGCTATTCACTTACTGTTTTAATTTGTTTATTCTGATGCCTACCTACATTTAACAAACAAAAACTGAAGTTTACTGTTGGTGCAGTTTTTTTTTTTTTTTTTGATTCATTACAATCACAGTTAATGTAATTTTTTCTGGGTCCAGTCGGGGTGGGGGAGGTATGGTTTTGAGTTTGTATAAAGTTTCTAAATCGAAAAGTCTTGTAACCACAATGACAATTTATTGTTTCTACCTCTGACTTTTCAATAAAAAGATTTGGGAGACAAAAAGATGTTTTGACTTCCGTCCTCCTTTCTAAGCCTTTTTGTTTAATTTTTACTATACCGCTCTGATGGCCAAGGTGTGGTGTTGTTGAGTCCTACATGCCCTTGTTAAAAATAGCCAAATGTTATGGTTCAATATTTTTCTGAAACAAGTGAACAAATCAAAATGAATCTTTTTGCTAAGTTATTGTAGCTCTCATTGCAGGGTGTCAGCAACATGTTTTGTTCCATCAAGAAAAGCTTCATAAGGAGCAGATTTCTTTATGCAGGTGCCATTTTGTTTTAGTCTATAAGTGGTAATCAGGGCTTCTACTTCTCAGCTGGGAAATCAATTTCCTGGTTTGTGGTTTGTTTCAGGATTCCAGACCTCTGCCTTCTTACTCTCAGTTTGTCAAATAATCCAAATTAATCCTGTCTCAATGAATGTTCTCTAGCTGCTCCTCCTGCTGTTAGGACTCTTTCTATAATTTACTTATTCATCGTTACTCACCTGGCTGTCCAACCTTCAATGCTCTTCTCCATTATATCCACTCCTGGCAACAAGAGCACAAAGAAGCCATTACCAACAACAAGCACCAACAGCATCAGCCAATGTCAGCTATCCCAACATCTCTTCTTGAATTTCCACCTACTTTGTATAATAAAATGTAATAATAAAAACTTACCCCAATATCCCTAATGCCATCCTAGACCTTTCATGTAGACCTGGAAGAATCATGTTTGTATAAAACATATGCAACTCCTCTTTGGTGTCTGTAATTCTTACCTGCATGTCTCAAACCTTACCAATATGACACTAACATGATGAGTTAAAACTTCTGTTAGATTTTGGGACAGATTCATTTTCAGATTATTGTTCTGATTGGGATGCACTGTTGTGCAGTAGGTAGCAGTGTTGCCTTGCAGAAAAAGGTTTGCTATTTAAATTCACACCAATTGGTTTTTCTACCTGAGAATTGGATTGTTTGGTCAGCACTGCATAATAGGGACGCCACCAAGGATTTTTGACCAAATGAGAGACATTGGGCTGGCAGAAAAAAAAAAAGGGCAGTTACTTGGTAGGCGAAGCCCTGAGGGCACAAAGAAATTCATTTGGGTTCATTTATTTGCTGCAAAACTCATACTCTCTTATCCCAAACCCATCTATTTCTTTAACAGGCTACTTGAACATAAAATCCTCCAAAGATTATCTGAAAATAGAAAACTTTAACAAACTTCAAGTAAGTATAGTAGGGCTGCCACTAGCCATTATTTTGCATATCGATTAATCTGTTGATTATTTTTTTGCTCATCGATTAATAAACAGATAGCCAAAGGTTCCTTTAAGATTTTTTTTATTAAAAATATAACCAAGTGAAACTAAAACGTTTCCACTTGTGGAGTTCTGGGTTGAGCATATTGATGGATGAAAAAGTTAGTTATTTTTTATCTTAAATGCAAAAGATTTATATATTCTTTTTACAATTTTGATATAATTACTGCTTTAAGTGGGTCACTCTCTGTCAGCTAAAGGCATATTTTACAATGCCATACACTCCAATGATTAATCGATCATTAAATTAGTTGCTGATTATTTCAATAAGTGGTTAATTCCCGATTAATCCGATTTATTGTTTCAGCCCTAAAGTAAACACATTTTAAAGGTAAAACTTGTGTAACAATATATTAAGCAATGGCAACAATACAACACACTTCCTCTTGCAAGCAAATATGCTGTAGAATCATGTTGGAGTAAATTTGAGATAAAAATGAAGAAGAAAAACACATATAATAGTCACTGTGGCTTTTGAGATATAATCTTCTGATTTTCCAGAAAATATTAACATTTATCTGATTGGCTAAGAGTGGTCATTGTGTCCGCACATACTAAGATGTTCTCTGTTCCTATGTATTACAAAGCAGACAGAAGGGAGTCCCAAACAACTGACTAAAGGTTATATTTAAGTAAAAGCTGATTTTTTTTTTTTTTTTTTTTTGGCTTTTCCTTTTTTTTTTTTTTTTTTTGGCAATTAAAGTGATTCCGAAACAAAGACTATATGGCTTATTTTTCGGAGTTTTTATTTTTCCAATGCTTTTTTTTTTTTTGTCCACTGTAATCAATTCATTCAACACACACCTGCTCACCTCCCCGATCCCTGTCCATGTGTGTGTGTGGGTGGGGGGTTGCTGCTGCTGCTCTTGATGTTTTTATAAGCAGCACAGCTTGTTAAATGTTTGCCTGCATTTAGTCATAAACTAAAACAACAATGAAATGTATGAATCCATAGTTTCCTGTAAAAACATGAGCTAATGTGAGGAGAAAAGTGCCTCTAATAATTCTGACTGAGGCGGAGTAGGTGAACTGAATCATTTTATATAAATAGGGAGGGGGGTGGACATTAAGAAATATTTCCAAAACAAACAAACTTAGTGTTACTAATTCATTGTACATAAAATGATTGTACGATTGTATTACAATATAAAATTGATGTAATTAATGTGTATCTGTTCAGCATGCCTGATTCAAATTGTTGCAAATGGTCTTTATTACATTTAATGCCACCTGGCAATCAGCTCTATGGGTGCATTATTGCCACCTTCTGAATTGGAATATGAACCAGAATGAAAACGCTTTGTAAGATTGAATAGTTCTGTTAAAAAAGTAACAGACTAAAAAAACAACAACCTACATAAAATTAGTTTAAGTGATAAACTGCACATAAACCTTTGTACCATTTTGGGCGAAACTCAAAATGGATGACCTTTTACGTTGCTACCTGTTTCCTTCTGAAGTGAAGAGGCTTTTTTCCCACGTTAACTCGTATCGCACCCTCTGGTGTGTGAATCTGCTGCTGATTGATATTCTAGACATCTATAATCCTTAAGTGATCTAATTAAAGCTATATATGGCTTCATGGCATGCCTATCTGCATCCTACTATATACCTCTAAGACATTTAATGATATAGTTATTCTTTATTTGTTAATAGATTTTTCTAATATGCATTTTGCATGCTAATTTTCTATCAAACCAAATTCCCAAATATCTAAAGGACTCCATACCTTCCAGCTGCTCTCCATACATGTTAAGATGCATTTCAATGGCTTTCTATATGTGCTTTCTTTTTTTTTTAACCACTGGGGACCTGAACCCTTCTACTTTCAGAATAGCCTCTTGCGTTATATTAACCATAAATTCATCTTTTATTCCCCTTCTTTATATAACTCCACCATCTGCAAACAATGAAACTACAGAGTTATGATCAATGATATCAAAAGCATAATTTGTCATGATCACAAAGAGAACTGGGCTAATGATGCGTCCTTGAGGAGTGCCATTTTAAACTGTATAATCTGAACTAAACTCAGTACCGACCCTAACACAAATAGTTTTTTCTGTTAAAGAAATTGAATCCAGTTGCTGATGTTTCCCCGTATTTCAAGATAAAATAATTTACCCAGAAATCCCTGCTTCCACAATATGTCTTTTGCTTTCTCTACATCAAAAAATATAGTAGAGGCTTTCTTAGTTAACAAATGATTTATTTTTCTTATATTCCAACTGTATAGCAGGATTAAGAGTATTTCTTCTTTCCCTACAACCACTTTGGTTGTATTTAAGCACCCCTTTTGAGTCTATGTGATAAACTAAGCTTTTATTAGGAATTTTCCACATAATTTTCCCAACATAAGAGATCAATGCTGTTGTCTGGTGCTGTTGGTTTGACAAGGATCCTTCCCTGGCTTACAAACTCGAACAATATCTGCTTATATCACAAGGGTGGATTAAGTTCCTCATTCCATATTCTTTTCTAAAGTTTTTTTAAGGATTATTTTTTTCATTTCTTTGTGAGATTTTTTAACAAGCTTTATGTAATATCCTTTTGTGGTAGAAAAACATTTGTTAAGAGCATTATTCAGCCCATAAGTAGAGAACCTCATATGTTAAGTGCTTCTCTATTATTCTGCACTGTCAAATCCCTTTTTCATTTTTCCTGATTAGTAAGATTGTCTGTGCAATACTCCTGCCTGTTCACACTCTTGCCATTTCCTTATTTTTATTACAAGACTTTTTCAATCTTTCATGATTCCAAACTCATTCCTGTTCAAGCTCATCTTTTAATAATTTGTTATACCTTCTGTAAAGGCATAGCTTAACCAATAGGATTACAAACATTTCCTCCAGTACTCCTTTTTTGCACATTACACGTCAGGCCTCACTATTACCTTTCTCCCTTTTTATTGATTTAAATGCAGAAAATGATGTGTCATTTAAGTAACTCTGCTTTGTTTCGACATTTACAGTAACAGCTCTTCTGCACTCATCTGTCTACCAAGATAGAAACCCTTTCTTCCAAATGCTCTTACATTAAGGAATTGGCTAATTCTTTGCTGCTTCAATAGCATTACTTAAATATGAATGAACTCTTCAGCAGTCGCTAGGTGCTGCAGATCACCTTTTTAAGATTTGTAAGAATACAAACAATTTTTGACTTGACCACACAGTTTAAAAAAAAAATTATACCAATAAAGTATTTGTAAACATCTGAATCTTCCTCTTATTATTCCAGAATTTAGACATTTAGAAGTGCAGATCTTTCTTACCCAGATATATATAAAACAATGAGTATTGATTTTACTATGTTTTCTACTAATGTACATTAAACATAAAAAAAACAGAGAAGATTTCACCGCAAGTTATTCATTTATTCATGCAAAAGGCAGTTCAGGATGTTCTGGGAGTTTGCAAGAACTGATTTTTGATTTTGTTATAGAATCAGTCTGGGTTAGTGTGAGGGGCAAATAACTTTTTTCTAAACTTATATTTGTTTTATCATAGATTTACTGGAATGTAATTAACAGTGGGGGGTGGGGGTGGGGCTGGAGGCTCTGGTTGGGTTGCCTGTGCGGGACATGTTGGCCTTGGGTTCGTCTGTTCCGGGTGCGGGGTGGGGGGCCAGGCCCAAAGCAGGAACTAGATGGGTTAGTGTGGCGGTGACACCGCTCCCCTCCCCCCCATCCGGATTTCAGGTTCGCCTATTGGTTCATCCGGTAATCCCGGGACTGGCCACCGGCGCTGCCGGGTCCTCAGTCCTGGGATTATGGGATGTGAGTGTTATGTGTGAATGTGCGTCCGGGTTTTTTTTTTTCTTTACAGAGACTGTGGCCCCTGGGGCCTCGGGGCCATCTCTCTCTCCTCAGGTGTTTCCTCGTTATGCTAAGGATCCTCCTTGTGAAGACCTCATTCTGGATCATCTCACCTCGTGACACCGTGGATCAATACCCTCTGGTTGCCCGAGTTTCACCCTCAACTCCTCAGTTTAACCTCCAGCAGTCGGATTGCATCTCTCTCCTCCTCCAATCCTGAGCATACCTGTCCGCCCTCCACCGCAGCCTCCACAAAATAATCCAGTGCTCACTCAGTGAAAAAAATCCTCTCTGGAACCTGGACACCCACAAAGGAACCAAACCATAACCCATATCCTCCTCTGTTCTGGATGAAGGAATACCTCAAGCCAAGTAAGATCTGTTTGTTTAACTCCTCTTTAAGATCCAGCTGCCGACAACCTCAAACTTATCCTCTCTCTGCTCCACAGTGTGCCAACTTCTCCATGAAAGCCCTTGGGCCACGAACCAATTCTGATCTCTGAATGTTTGTTCAGCTGTTTAAATAAACCTTATTTCTATCTGTTTGTCCTGTTGTTCTGCATGTGGGTTAGGAAACTGGAAACCATCATGACAGAACACAGCACCACAGAAGCTCTCAGGAGAACATTAGCTGAACAACATATCCTCATCCAAAACCATGACTCTGCTTTACAGGAACTTAGCAACCGTCAAGCAGAGACTAACTTGGAAGAACTAACTAACTGTGCACAAAATTCTTTTCAACAGACCTGAGCTTCAGTTCCTGCTCTGGGTTTTCTGAACTTCGGCCACCTAATCCTGGGAAATTTTCAGGAGAAATCAGCAAGTGTAGACATTTTCTTCTACAAGGCTCCCTAATATCTAATTATTACCCCCAGAGCTTTTCCCATGATGGTGCTAAGATTTCAGTTATTTTTATGTTGACCAGTCGAGCCTTGAACTGGGCAGAAACCATGTTTCCCATTCCTTATGATTTCGGTTGCTCTTTTGATGATTTTCTGAGAGAATTTAAGCAAGTCTTTAACCAAGATTCACATCAAACTTCCACCTCTCGTGAACTATGGACCATTAGACAAGGGCAAAGAACTGTTCTGAACTTGCAATCTATTTCAGAATAAAAGCAGCCGCCTCATGCTGGAACGCAGCTGCACTCAAGAGCATCTTCTTCCACGACCTAAATGAGCAGATAACCACTTTCAAGAAAAGAAATCTCATTGCCTCTTGCTACCTGCTATTCTGCTCGACAACAATCAATCCATCACTCTTTCAGCCATGATTGACTCTGGATGTGAAAAAAATCTAATCGACTATTCTTTAGTCCAGCAGATGTCTATAGAAGTGGTTCCCCTGTCATCGCTTCTCTGTGTTTTAGCTCTAAGTGGAAATGCTCTTCCCCAGATAAAGCAGAGAGCCAGGCCCATACAGCTAACTATTTCTGGAAACCATAGTGAAAGCATATCGTGTTTGTTTTTTCCACTGCTGATTCTCCCATGTTCTGGGATTTGAATGGTTACGACAGCACAACCCTCATCAACTGGACTGAAATGCATATTGAATCTTAGTTGTCATATTGTCATACCTCTTGTCTCCGTTGCGCTGTTCCTCCAGGTCCTTCACTGGCAGACATAAAAGAGGCAGACCTTCCGGATCTGTAACCATCCCTGTTGAATATCATGATTTAGCAGCCATTTTCAGTATGACTAAAGCTCTCTCACTCCCACTTCATTGTCCCTATGATTGTGCTATAGATCTATCCCTGGAGCTCCACTACCTAACAGCAGACTGTATAATATTTCTCGTCAGGAATGAAAGACTATGGAAAAATAAATTAAGGATTCTCTGGCTGCTGGCATCATCCTTCATCCTCTCCCCTTGGTGCTGGATTTTTCTTTGTTGGGAAGAAAGATGGATCCCTGAGGCCGTGAATACAGAGGTTTTAACCAAATAACTATATCATAAATAACAAATATCATTTGCCTCTTCTCTCCACAGCCTTTGAACCCGTTCATGAACCCACAATTTTCACCAAACTCGATCTAAGAAATGCTTACCATATTCTCCGCATCCGCCAAGGGGAGGTTGAAAACCACATTCAGGGCACACATTGGACATTTTGAGTACCTGATCATGCCTTTTGCTTTGTCTACTGCACCTGCATTTTTTTAAGCTGTCTTTCAAGTGTCTTTGTGTCTACCTAGATGACATTTTGATATATTCCAAGTCCCTGTCCAAACATAGACAACATGTCCGCCTAGTCCTGCAGAGCCTCCTGGAGAACAAACTCTATGTCAAAGCTGAAAAATGTGAGTTCCTTAGGCCAGAAGTCTTTCCTTGGTGTCATCCTTGAGGGCAGACAGGTAAGACTGACAGAGGACAAAAATCACTTCTGTTCTGAACTAGCCCACCCTGGAGACACGGGAGCAACTCCAAAGGTTCCTTGGCTTCGCCAATTTCTACCGCCGGTTCATACGCAACTATAGCCAAACAGTATTGCCTCAAACCTATCTAACCTCTACCAAGACAGCATTTGTTTGGACTCCAGAAGACGATCAAGCTTTCAAACAGCTTAAGCAGCTTTTTGCTATTGTCCCTGTTCTCATCCAACCTGATCCCAAGAAACAATTCATTGTGGAGTTAGACGCTTGTGACTCTGGTGTCGGGGCCAGCCTATCTCAAATTTCTGACCTGGATAATAAGATTGCTGCTAGCCCCCTGATGGAGGAGTGGCTGCATTGCCTTCTGCTTTCACCTTCATCCACTAGATGGCCACCTGAGGCTTCACCTGGAGGGGCACAACCATGGGTTCTCTCTGCACTCCTGTTCTTCATCGCCTAATCATCCTGGAGCTTAAGAGAAGGCAAACTGCCAGTACCTCATTGCCAATGAAGGGGATAAGGCGTTTGAACCCTGCCATAAACCCATCCAAGCACTCAAGAACACCACTACTCACGCACATAGAACTTTAGAACTCATCTGCTCGCACGTGTAGAACTTCTCTTCTCACTTGAGCAGGATTCACCTTCTTGCACTGTTGCACTCACTTGCGGGAATACTTTTGGGCAAGTCTGGTGTCTGGATCTTTGTGGCACCATGAAAGAGGTTTTTGTGTTTGTCTTGTCTCCTGATCGTCCACTGTTCCTTCCCTG
>NW_015151010.1:418301-419522 GCF_000732505.1 Cyprinodon variegatus | reverse complement strand
GCAACTCCTACTTCCACTTCTAGTTTTTGTTACAGTAATTTAATAAACCTTTTTGAACTTTCCTACTGACTCTCTCCCCTTGAATACTGGGTCCATCTGTCCTCGTTTCCTGACATGAATGGCTGATGATCAAGAGGTAACATTCAGTAAAAAATATTTCAGTTGCTTAGCTTAGCTTATACAACCATCAGGGAAGGACTTTGGTTATACTTCCATCCCTCTAGTGCCAAAACGAAGTCTTACAAGAACAAAGACTGCAGATCCTGAAATTGCCTTTCAGGGCTTACATATATTTCACTTCTTTAGTGCATCTAGGAGTTTGTGTCTTATCCAACATTAAGTGAAACTGGACATAGAAATAAACAAAACTTTTTTTTTTTTATTAGGAGCCCTTTGTGAACTGGAAAACATTGGCAGACTATGATGGAGAGGATGACGATAAAGGGATTGTTGTCCCTGAATTTGAGCGCCCTTTGATCCAGTGGACCTAAATAAACTTAATTTAATATTTCAGGAAATTACACTCTAGTAAAGGATTATTTGATGGGAGTATGTGGCTGCAAGATGTAGCTCTAAAAAAGGAGGCATGAAGGCAGTCAGTCTGTGGCACTGTTCAGGTGTTACAGAAGCTGCAGTTGCTATCCAAAAAAAAAAAAAAAAAAACTTTAAAAGAAACTTTGCACCATTAGTCAGTAATGGTGCAGTAGTCCTGTTCTTTTTCTCTTTAGTTTATGTTGTCTTTGATTCAGATTTTTTTCTTGCATATAAGCTTTAAATTCAATACATAATAAAAAACTTGAATTTCAACAAAGTTCTTGGTGGTTCCTATCTCCATACATTCACTTCAACATTGCAATCAGTAAAATCAGCCCTTTCAACAAGGACCTTCTGTGTTTTTGGACAACAGCTAAGAAAAAGGTATTTTTCATGATTGTGGCTGTGTACTGCACCTGACTGAAATTAAAGGTTCTTTCTGTGTTAGATATGCTTCTACCTTTGCAAATTTTCATTGCGGTTATTGCAACCATTAAACATTTGACCTATCAAGGAGTCTTTGTCAGTTCGTTTGACTGACAGAAATTAAGCAGGGGCAGATGTTGTTAAATATTAGAACGTTATATATCCTAATTTTATAAGATATAAGGTATGGAATGATGATTCCCATTAGGTGCAAGTTGTACAGTAATTTGTGGCAAAACTATTAAGATAATTAATGCTTAT
>NW_015151010.1:397253-416640 GCF_000732505.1 Cyprinodon variegatus | reverse complement strand
GTGAAAAAAACATGAACATAATAATTGTGAAGTAAAACACATTGTGAAGTATTATTTTCCATAGGAGATGGCTAAAGTAGCTAAAATAGTATTTAAGTGAGAGCAGCACTATTACAGCATGAAACATTCACTAAGAAGGCTACTGAATTATCTAAATGAATGTTAAAATATCTTATCAAAGAAAACATAACTTACCGTATGTACAAATCACATAACTTTAGAATAAAAAAAAAAAGAAAGTTCGGGTATGAAACCTATTCTTGCAGCTATTTATTTTACTCTTAAAAATATCTTTTATATCCTGACTCAACTAGCTTAGCAAATACAAAATAACAAGCTTGTGCTAAATGAAAAAAAAAATCTCACTTCAACATGAACTCTAGCTGTGTCTCAATTGTTTTGTTAAACCTGTTATTCAGTGAAAATATTTACACAGGGTAGTAAGAAAATGTACTCAAGAGTGCAGTATAATCTACAGTATGCAAATATGCATTAAAAAGGTTACTTTACTGTAACTTAGTAAATTCAACTACCCACTTCTGGAATGCAATGAAATCTGATGACTAATGTGCATGTTACCTTTCAATGCTTTACTTGTTTCAGATCATACAGCTGGGTAACCAAATCTGCAGCAATGATTCCTACAACAAAATAATACTAGTAGCATTACAGACTAAATTTTAATGGGCTTCACAAACATCTTGTAGATCAAATAAATAATTTTATGCTAAGTAGAGTACAGTATGTTGACATAATTACATTTTTGTGAGACAGTAAAGCACAATTACCTTAAATTTGCCTGTAGATTTGGGGAACTTGTCTTTATGGCTTCAAAATAAAAATTTTACAAAAAAGTATTTCTTACTCTTACCTGGGTATTCTCACCTTAACAAAAAGGTAGGTTTGTGTGATGTTGCCAACATGGCACACTCTAAAAATGGTCAAATTAATTTTAAAGCATAAATCTCCCTCTCACTGTCAGAAAGTGATGGGTATAACCAGAAGACAAGTAACAGTGTGTGTTTCATCATGTCTCAAACTCATCTGCTGTCTCCATCTTTCTGCCAGCTCCATTCTGAAGTCTCCACATTTAAAAAGGCCTGAAAAGTTAACGGAAATGTGTTTAGACAAAGAATTTAAGAAACACTTTCATTCATTCTTAAACTCCTTAGATGTAAGACCTTAAATGGAATCATACTTATAGCAGGCAAAAAAAGCGTTAAATAAAATATGAAATTTAAAAAGAAGAAATCAAAAATTAGTAAGAAAGAATGAGCTAACAGATATGGCAAAAAAGAGGATGCACATTGGAATTTAAGTTCTGTATCTAGGTTAATTGCACTTAAAAGAAGCTTTCTCCAAGTAATCATTTAACAATAACAAGCATAGCTGCCATCTACACAAACATCCTGCAACTTCTCTTAATCATCTCTGTTACTGCAGCTTGTTAATAAATACTACAGCCTTTTCCACAGCAGTTAAAAGTCACTGCGCCTATTATAATACAGACATGGGTGACAGGCTTGTCAGCTAGTGTTAGCAAGTATACCACAACCACATAGCGATTGTTATGAAAAGCTACGCAACTGTAATATATACGGTATATTACTGAATGTCACCTGCTGATCATCAGCCACTCAGTTCTTCAGCTTCATCATCTTCTTGTTCCTCCTTTCTGATGGATGATTGCAGAGGACGCGGACTGAATTTAATCTGTGAGGTGGAAGAACGGGCCATAGATATATATTATGGTGCCTACAAGCTCTTCACAGCAATACCAATTGCGAGCATGCAGCAGGTAAATCCTGTGTGCATGGGCAGAGTAGTTCTACGTGCGTGAGCGGATTAGTTCATAGGCACTTGGGCAGATTGTCATTTGAAATTCCTCGGGTTGTCATTCCACGCACGTGGTGTGATTTACTCTCGTCCAGGTTAGCATTCCATTTATGGCAGGGTTTAAATGCCATAGACCCACAGCAGCTTGTCAAAGTTTTTTCGAAAGCAGTATAATGAATGCTGTTTTTAGGGCCTTAGGTGAAACAAATGACAAAAGGGATTTGTTAATTATTTGAGGGAAATTAAATGTTATGAGAATCAAAGCTTTCTTAATTAAAGCTGTGGTTACAAACATTGAAACAGCAGGAAGATATTTTAACAAGGGTGTGGTTAGAGATGTGCAGTAACCTTTGTTTTCACCCTTTAATAGATGCAATAATTTCTCACGCAGGAGAATGTAAATTTAGGGGTTGCTATAAATTTAGAAGAATTAAACTTTTATGAGCTGAGGCAAGGTCTACTGTGGGACCAAACTGCTTGTCTCAAAAGCAGGGAACAAAATCAAAGGGGGAGTTTGAGACCAAAACAGCAGTCTACCCCTTTGCATGTCATTTTACTGAATAGTTCATTTTGTTTTTCAATGATCATTAAGCATGCTTCCAGATGTAGTGAGTGAACCGAATCTTCTCACAGTTATCTGTGCTCTTTTGCAGAAAACAAAGCTCTGGAAAGGGATAGTGAGAAAACAATAGAAAGCAATGTAGCCTGCATACAGACTCCAACAGAATTAACAATATTTCACAATTTTTACATAAGATGGCATATGGAAGTGATTGTTATGGTGTCTTTTACATACCATTGAAAAACAGTCAATCAACTGCTTTTCCAACTGGCAGTTCAATCACCAAAGAGAATAATTCATCATTATCTTGGATCCTTTGAATGCTGGGACTTTCAGCAACTCAGTGTTAAAAGAAACAGCACACTAACACCAGCAGATTTATATACGCTTTAACTTTCTTACACACATACCATTGAAGCTGCAAAAACAGCTGGAATATATGATTCTGTGGAAGATTGCATACAGTTCTGTGAAAAAATATCTACAGTTTTTTAGATTCATTGTCTTCCCAATTCGTGTAAAATTAAAGTAAGTTTAATAATCTGAGGAATTACAGGCGGCATCATAATTCATTAATTGGAGGAAAAACATCCAAACCAGCTTTTGCGTTAAAACCTCCATAAACCATTATCTATAACAGTAAATGATGTAGAACTTTGGCCAACTATTATTTGTAGAATAAAAAAAATAGAAAGAATCATATCTGGGGATTTTTAAGGATTACAGTATTGTTTACCATGCTACAATCATGAATAATCTAATCTAAAATACTATTTTCTCTGTTTTAACCACTCAGACTTGCTGCTGTGCCAGTATGTCAGATTATTGTCCTGATGCAAAAACCACGTGCCTTAAGTGTCATGATCTTGGCACTTATGATTGCCCTAATTACTCATTCCACTCACCTGTCTAACTCTGCCCTGTTTCTAATCATTGCTTATCTTATACACCTGCTCCTGCGTCTATTTTAGGCGCTTGTATTCAGTTATCAGGGCAAGATTATTATTGTTCTCTCTAGCCAGTGGTGAGTGTTTTTAACATTACCCTAATGTTTCTTATTACCTGATCCTGACCTGTTCTGCCTCTCAACCATTGAGCCTGTCTGTTTCTGTCTGAATGGTTTGCCTGAGCTGTCTTTGGAATCCTGGATCTCTGAGGCTGCCTTTTCTGATCTGTTTGCCTGACCTGGTTTTAGACTCCTGCATGTTCTCTGGGGCTACAGCATCTGGGACACACTGTGCAGCGCCCGTCGCATCTTGTTGGCAGCCGACCAGCTGGATCTTACCTAAGTCTCTTGCTATGGACTGAATTTATAATCCAAGTTAGTGATTTGTGTTCATAATCTTCCTGTGTTAGATTATCATGGTCACTAACCTGTGTTTTCCTCTCTCCAGAGTTTCGTGCCTCAGACGCCCTTGCCGCTGCTACTGCAGAGCTCCAGCCCTTTGTTTTAATAAACGCTTTTTTGAGTAATCCCGCTGTCTGTCTTGCCTGAATGCTGGGTCCTTCTGTTCTGAATTGTGAGATTATGCACAACAAATGCATTTTAGGGTTTTTGTTTTATAACATAATTTATATTTCCATCAATAACAGCAACTCCCAGGGTCTTCACGTGCAAAGCGTTTGTACACACAAAAAATGGAATTTAAGGTGTTGATCTTTCATAAAATCTGTGTGTCTTCTGAAAGACCTGGTTAAAACCTGCAGTTGTGCATAATTGTGGAAGGATGGTACCCTTGGCTCTACTGGAGAACATGGCCAATGGAAGAATACCCAGAGAGTGTGATCAGAAGCCTTACAGACCTGCAGGCTGACTAAGATTTATGGGATATTGGCTGGTTTAGACCAGGAAGGAGGTACCATTCATCACTGGTGCTGTTTAACTTCTCACCACTGCGCTCTTTGCTACCGGAATGTTTTAGCGAGCTGATTGAGAAGTCTGGTACTTGGCAATCCCTCCGCCATTCCATGTCAGCTATACGAGATAGCCTCATCCCATTCTTCAGGGTTAGGGTTAGTAAAGAAGTTTGAATACATAAACCTGCAAATGATTGCTCTAAATGTAATGAGAGCTATGGCTGTAATCATATTGCTATAAGGTGACCATCTGTGAAAATTGCCTTTATGAAAAAGCATTTTCATTTTATAGCTATGCACCTATTTGGGATGAACAAAGATATCAGGAAAAAAAATTTTTAAACAAACTTTAATGGCTGGCTTCTGCTTTTTTTTTTCTTGTGACATCAACTGTACTTCACAATTTGTGTATATGTTTCTAAAAGTATGGGGGGCATATGCATTTCATGATTTATTAGCATTACTATGAACAGCATTAAAACTGAACTCAACATAGCAGACAGCACGATTTGGACTTCATCTAAACAATGTAGAACAAACTGGGTACGAGCCGACTGACTTTATTTGCAGCCAGTTTCCTTAGTGAGTTGCTGATTTCACTCAATAAGCAGTTGGTTGGCTTTAACAAATCCCCTGAGGTGTCTTGACAAAGTCTCTGTGATGGACTGACAGTACCGTTGTCATGGTTATTTGGACATGTGTTCAGTCCCTTATGGGTATTTATACTGATGCATATGTTTTTAGCAGTAGGCATGGAGTTGATGAAAATACAATAGAGGGAATGGGCAAATCCACACTAATACCCTGAGAACCTGACATTGTTCCTGGTTCTCTGGTGACCTCCTGAATGCTTCATCAAGGCTTTCTCAGAGTAGCTCATTTTGGTAGGCTAGTCCCTTCTGAGAAGATTCAATCCCCATTGTATTTTTTTGTTCCATTTGTCACTGGGGTTTACAGGAGTCTCAAATCCCCGTAAATCAATGTTCTTGTTCTTGTAATGCTTTCGAGACTGACACACAACAGTGACTCATCTTTTCTTCAACATCTTGGAATATTCACATGTTTGTTTTCCTTTTTTTGGTATTTTTTTCTATATGCTTTAAGTGATTTCCTGATTCTACGGTCAGGAAATAATGGCTAATAATGTTAGTATTGTAGCTATTTTTGAATTTACATTATTAAACAATTAAACCTTAATAGACAAATGTATTGTAAATTAATTTTATGAACCTACAGTGAATACCTCTTCTCCAATATTAAAATGTGCATTACACTTTTTGTGATAAGAAAGCAAAGCAGAAAAAAATATCGAGACAAACACTCTTCTACAGCAGTGTATATTTTAAAGGCAGAAATGATAAAAAAAAAAAAAGTTGACAAGCAGATGTTTTCAGATGAACTAGTTCTGACACAGAGAGACTTTGTTTTATTTTTGAAGGTGTTAATATGAAAATAAACAAGGAGCTGTCATCAATATCTTTAAATATTAACTTAGACAAAGGCTCAAACAACTCATATTACTGATACCCCCCCTCCAAAAAAAAAAAGAAATGAATTATTTAGTGTGTCTGATATAACAGTTTTCAACCTTAATTTTATAACAGATCACTTAACAAGGCTACACTCTTAGCAACAGGCAAAATCAACTGCAGTGTATGGCGTGAGAGCAGTGGCCCCATAAAATAAAGGCCTTGCTGTTGCTCTGATGTTTCCACTTAAATTCCACCTGTATAATAAGAGGGACAACTAGTCAGCAGCCACAAATAAGCAGTGAAAGCAATTTCGGGATCGTAAATTCCCCAAAGGATTACTGGCAATTTAAGTAAAGTGTTAAAGTCACCATTATTTGTTTTCATGAACGCTACCTTTGGTAGACACACAGAAGCTGTGGTTAGAGCAAGCACGGAAGGCCACATTTAGTTACGTTTTTACTTTTCTCTCTTTGCATACTGTTTACTTACTTTCTCATGCAATCTTCTGATGCAGACTTCTAATTTATAGTGCTTCTGGGTGCTTGCTCTTTTCCAAACAATAGAAGAAAAAAATCTGACAAGACGTTTGAATTAAAGGATGGACATGGTTGGCAAAAATACAGTGTACGAGTGATTTGCAATACATGCAAATTGGATAATGGTTTGCATATTTGTAACTGTATGTTTTAAAGCAAGTATATTTTAAATCTGACCTTGTAGATAAATTTAGTTCTATGTTAAATTCCACCCATCCTAACAAAAGGTGCAGATGTTGGGTGCAGTCTCTTAACAAATAAAACACGGGGCCTGTTTTCAGAAATAAAAAATTAGATTGAATATTATATGTTTTCACTTTTTGGTCAATGAAGAAAATTATTAACCTGTAAAAAGTACTTTTAGAATAATGGTAAGTTAGAATGTAATGTAGTGGTACTAATTTTGGAATCAACTATTTTAAAGAGTGAAAATTGTGTTTGGCGGCATGGTGGTGCATTTCTAAGCCCTGTCACTTTGCAGCTATAAGGTCCTATTGTGATAGAGTCTGCTGCCTCCTGAAGGCATGTGCACCAAGGAGCTTCCCTTCCATTTCTTTCCCTGGGAGCCATCTGCTAAGTTTAACAACTCTTCAAATTAAATAAATAATTTTTACTGAAAACAAGAATAAAAAGTTTAACGGAATTTATTCAAAATGAGACCAATTCAGATCAGAGAAAATTCAGGGAATCGCACATCTGTGGGCTCAAGTCATCCAAACGCAGTGGCTTCTTAAGTGCGTTTCAGTTTCTGACACGGAATAAAAAACCCTGCCAGTTCCCTGCTGCCTCTTCGCCTCATGATTGCAGACACGTTCTTTATTAGATAGGCCCCTGAGATGTATCGTTATTATTACTTATTGTTCTAAAGGAAGGAATATCTTAATTAGATCACCTCAATAATCATATATTGTTAGCCTAGGAGAAGGAAAACTGATATCTACTCTGCTTAACAGATAGGTAAAATAACAAACCCATACATACTAACATTCAAATTAACACCAGCTAGGAGTCTTTGTCTTTTAATTCTTAAGATATCTTTGTTAGAAAAAGTTATACATGTTAGGCTAATGGGTCTATTTAATTTGCCTTTAGAAGTGAGTGTGTATGCATGGTTGTTTGTGCTTTTCCTTTCAATGTTGCCCTTGTATAGACCAATGACTTGTCCAGGGTGTACCCTGCCTCTCACCAAAAAATTATTTTCGCACCATCATACCTGTTTCCCTACATAAGAAGCTTGTAAAGAACAAGGTGATAGGAATCATTGCCTAGTGTCTACATAATGTGTTCCTTTTAATGTGCATTGGATGTCCAAACATGGATCCAGTTGCAGGTTTGAAACCCCAAAGGGTGATGGTGGAGTCAGATGCAGGAGTTTGCCCTGCTGTAACCGAAGGGTTGTTGGTTTAAATCCCAGCTCTGGCTATCACTATCATTTTGTCCTTTGGCAGCACATCTGTCTTGCCTACTGATGGTAGAGTGACCTGTGGCACCTGTGTGTCCGCAGCCTTGCTTCCTCCAGTGAGCCCTAGGGTAGCTGTGGCTACAATATAGCTTACCACCATCAGTGTACGAATGGGTGAATAAGTGAATGTAGCGTAGAGTGATTTAGAGCGATTGTAAATAAGTACAGGCCATTTATCATGATCTATTTAGATACCTTTTATAATTCTAATTGCTCAGGAAACTAACATATTTATTAATATTGAGTCCATATATTTTTCTTTTTCTATTGTTGCAGCATACTACTGTTTTAAATAAAAATCTTTTAACCCCTTAAAGGAAAATTAATTTTTTTTTAATAAGTTATAGCATTTAGCTAGAGTCTGGAGTTAAAGCATGATAACAAGTTTTTCTATAAAAGCCTGAGTCATGTTCAAACGGTTATTCACACCCAGCAGACTCCAGTTTTACTGGCACCCCTTAAAGATCTGTACAAAGCCGTCTAAGTAATTCATCCTTTATTGCACTTGCAAAAGCTTTTTTTGACAGATTGCTGCAGTTATTTTTAACCCTGAGCTTTGGATATTTTTATTAAATCCACTTTTACAATCTTCTTTAATGTGTGTCGTGGTAATATGAACTTACTTTCTTCTATAGTCTTTCTTGATACAGTTCCATATGTATTGAACTTTTTAATTAAAAAAAATTGTTCTGTGGTGAAATGTAATGACAAATAGGACTATAATTTTAGTTATGTCACCTTGGTTCCTGATGGTTGTTTTTGCACAGTTTCCTTGTTAAGTCTTCTCCTCTGTGTAATCTTAATTAATTGTACTTCAGATTTTATTATCAATGAACAGATGCACTCTTACATTGCCTAAATACTGCCTAAAGTATGAAAGTTCTTCTGCAGCTGTGTCTTATGTGAAAAGGCAAGTTAAGGCAAGTAACTTCAAACAACTGCTAAAGGTTGTTGTTTAAAAGTTAAAAATGTCTATCTAATCTCCAGATAGGGCAAAATAACACAGGGTTATAAATAATAAAATACTTTAGCTAAATCAAGTTGACTTTATGACAATCTCAGTATCATTGCTCATTGAAGCAGCTTGAGGTGGAAATTTGAAACAGCTATCTTTATGGTCTTAACAATCTGAGCTCAATTAGACAAAATATAGTTAGTTCCTTCTATGCTAAATGTCCAGCTGGATAAGTAGTTCCTAAACTTGACCCAATCTAGTCCTGATAAAAAAAGTGTAATGGTACCGACGCTGTTGTACAAGGGAAATTGAAATTCACAATTTGGCTCCGAAATACATCTGAGTCCCTCGTTTCATTTGGCCTCCTTATTTATATTGGCCACAGTAGGTCATATTTAACAGAAATAAATCTACATTTTGAAGGCATATCTTGCAAGATGCATTAAAATCTATTTCAGAAGAACTGAACTTTATTTGCTGACCTCCCACAGTAAAAAATGCAACATGTTAAGAAAAAATGTGCAAATTTTGACAGCATTGATAGCTAGTGTATGTATAATATTTTCCTAATTATGTTCTTTTTTGTAGAGCTTTTTTTTTTCACAGTTTGGTCTCCACTCCAGTTTGCTGTCTAGGACAGACAGACAGAATTTCTACATTCCTTGAACAACAAATATGAACAAAAAGCATGAATAATATACATACTTTGCAACAATTGTCGGTCCAGTTTAGACTAAATTAAGCAGTCCCCTGGTGGTGAATGTAAAATTCTATTTTTCTAAAAAGCTACTGATATCTTTGGCATAAGTAAAAATATGAAAAATAATTGTCGAAATTATCTAATGGAAGATTAATGAAATATCAAGAATACTTCCCTCTAGAAAATTCAAAATCCATATAAAAACAAATTCCTTCTTTAAAGTGTTGCAAATTCCACACAAGCAGCAATGGGGAATATTGGCACAGGTTGGAGAAGTTTGAACTACCAAATCAATACCAACTGCCTTATCAATGTTGGATAATAACACGTTTGCTGTAGAGATGCAGGACTCTTTAGCAAACCTGATGAAAAAGAATGATCCATATTCCCTAAGCAAGCATTTTGAAATTACTCTGCATACTTCCCCAAATAAGTTTAATTAAATAGCATGAAAATGCTCATGTTTTACTTACAATGCTTCATTTTCCACATACTGTACAGTACAACCTCAAAGAGACTCGATAGTCACGTGACCTGGTATCAAGCCAATGTACATGATAAACATTTACATGACATCAAATAAAATGGGGGATTGACTTTTAGGAACAAATTTTTGAACATGACACCTTTTTAATGGTGGGATAATGTGGGTATTACACATTTTTTGTTGGGACTGGGTTGGATCATTTTCCTGTTTAAATACAGCTGAGTTACACCATGTCTTCATACAAATGGGACATTTTGTCACACACAGATCACACATGGACACAAGTTTATATCTTTACTCATATTATGGCTTTGGATGTATTGACATTCATTTTTGTTACTCCATTTATGTGCAACAAGTATATTAATAACCCTAACATAATTTTAATTCACATTATACCTCTTAACTAACCCACTAAAGTAACATTAAACATGGAAGTCCCACATTAGGACCAGACTTTAGTCTCCAGAAAGCCTATTTGTCTAAGAAGGTTTTACACATAACTCTAGCACAGTTCTTTGCCTCGTAGTGATGATCTACGGTACTACTGCTCTCTAGAGGTAAACAAGAAAATCAACATGTCGGCGCCTGTAGCAATGAGGATGTTTAGTTATAATTGTGATAGTTCGTTGTTAGCGGACAGTCAGGTGAAGAAGGCAGCCTTTGGTGAATTTACTTGACAGAGTAGGCTTTTGGGAAGTTGATACGACAAATTATAGTCTAATCAGGACTGTCAGACTCAGGAAACAATGACAGGAATTGAGGTTCATCACACTGCTAAGCAGAATCATCACTGGAAATCACGTGACACCAGGGAAGCTAGTATTTTCTTTTCCTAGATTGTCCAGTCTAGCAATGTTACAATAAGAATAATTGTCTTGATGCCAAAAAGAGCCCAACGGATTTTGCTTTCACAAGTGGAGCAGTACGGCTATCGCCATAGTGTTCGACTTGATTTATGCATGAAAATAGCTTTATTATTATTCATGCAGGGAGTATTACATATTATATGGACACTGCAATGTAAGTAGAACAGGAAGGGAAAAAAAAATAAACAAGGAGAAAAGATGAAAGAAAGAGGAGATAAAAAGGGAGATAAAAGGGCGATAACGATAAAACATCTTAAGTCTGCTTCATCACCTGCAAAGAGATGTAAAAAGAACAGCACAACCAACGGATATAGTATAAGCGATACAATAAAGTAACACCTAGATACTATCGCTGAAGTATAAGTAGTGTTATTTAATCTGACATGTATACTGTGGTAGCTGAAGATAGGAATATGGGCTTTCTGATGGAAATGAATCTCTAAGTACCTGGAGCCAAGCACCTGTAGTTTGTGAGAGTGCACTTGTGTATGTAAAGTTTATCTAATGGAAAAATGCTCAATAGAGCCATAGACGCATCCCTCAAGAGCACCGGGGCAAACGCCAGGGGACCCAAAGCCCTACTGTTGAACTAGTACCAGTTTAGCGCAGTTCGTTTGTGTCTGGTACAGTACCGTTCAGTTTTGCGTGCCAGTTACACTCAACAGTTATCTCAGTTACCGTGCACAGACCAATATCTGCACGGAGTTGAGGAACCGCGCCAGCGTGGTGTGTAAATGGTCATAAGGCACCGAGCTCAGCAGGGTTAACTGATCCAATATGGGTTTTCAGAGGGTAGTGTAAATGGGGTTATGTTGGGCGTATGTTCCAGTATATTTACAAGGATTTCCCATTGACTTCCTGCTATATCCTAACCAAGACCCTAAGAGTAATTTTTACATGATCAAAACCATTCTAGCCCTAAACATAACCTAAACTCAGTTCACATCTTAGCTATAAACAACCCCCTCGAAAAAAAAAATATAGGAACTTTTCCTCATGTCCCCACAAAGTAGCAAATAACTGGGAAACTGGTTTACACTGTCTGCACAAGGTAATAAATACATGGACACACCAACACACACCTATCATATATTGTATAAAATACTCTCTACTTATGTAAAAAGGGAAACAGAAGGGGGGAACACAAGAGGTGAATATGCTAACCATATCATGGGAAATATCAGGATGAAAAGCACAGAGACTTTGACAGCTAGTGAAGTGGCAGCAGAACTTAGCCCCTATGAAATGTCAAGGCCATCTAGGACTGTCAAAATGCTGAGCTATCCTCTGGAAGCTGTAAAGGAGCTTAGGTCAGACATAGTAAGAGGCATCTACCAATTAAAAAAAGTATAAATTCCAGAAGTTGAGAAATTGGTAGCAAGTTAGATGTCATTGAGGAAATATAGGGGGCATACTGGAAAAGAAAATTCAGGAAAACTCAAAATACAGGTCTCATTAGTATAGCTTACGTATGAAACTTGTGTTAGTATGAAAATGTGCGGTTTGCCTCGCAATCTCTGAATCATGAGAGCAGTACACACGTGTTGAAGGCAGGAACAATGGCAACACAGAGGATAAGGGAGGTTTTTGAAGCCAAATTGCATCTTCATTTCTATCAGACATTTAATTTCTCTTTATACCTTAATCATAGATCAACTCGATCTGATCTGAAATTGCAGTGTGGTGAGTTTGCAATGGTGAGTCTTAACATAAAGACCTGTCCGAAAAATAAAAGTGGGTTCATAAAACAGCTCAAATTTTAAATCAAAGTCTGCACAACAGTCATATCTCTCTCCCCTATAACCAGCAGGGTAAATTGTTCTACAGATCAACACAAACTGTACAAAAACAAGCCCAACAAATACGGTGTGAGGCAATCAGACTGATTGCTGAAACCATTTGAATACACTTGTGACATCAATAGTGTGCAATGGATGCTAATAATGACCGGCTTATGAGCCGATTAGACTCCCTAGAATAAGGTGTGGACTGAGCATTTAAGGTTTAACACAGAAGAAAATGTTGAAGAATATTATGGTCTTGAAGTCACAGAAGAAGTTTCAAATAAAAGCTTTTGCAGATTCTGCAAATGTGCCAGGTGTCACAAAGCAGTTGCCTTGAAAAAATAAACAATCTTGTTCTGCTCAGAAAGCCTACGCACATTCTTCAGCTTTTCTAACTTCTAGGTGAGAATCCTAATTCACATTCCACTCTCTGAATAAAAAAAACTTTATTCTTTGAAATCCTTAATACCTCAAAAAAAGAAAGAAAGATGCAGCTCCTTTTCATCGTCTCAAACCAAAACGAAATATCGAGGAATTTTAACAACTTAGGAAGTCCAGCCTTAATATTATAAAACATCCTGAATCAGGCAATGTAAATAACCCAGAAGTTGGACTCAGATGGTCTTATTTAGGTTTTCACATTTTATTTTCTATTGGATTTCATCAAGAGTTCTTAGTAATAAGCATACCGCCTGCTTGAATATAAAGATCTGCAGACCTGCCATCATCAAAGCTTTATTCTCTTTTAATTTTTAATAAACAATACATTATTTACATTCCATTTTTAAATTTGAATATTCTTTTGATCTTTATCTGGCAACATATGGATCATGAATGGTACATACAGGAAATCACACTCTTTTCACTAAATCCTGCAAAAACAGACAACCATAATTAAAACTGATCCCTGCCTACATTTTGGCTGCTCTGTTCTGCAATTCTCCACAAAAATGCCAGAAGCAATCCGCACTCTGGCATGATGTTTAAATTTAGAAATGTATACTGCATAATGATGACAAATGTGCTAGAGGGATTTTTTTTTTCTTTTCCATCTTAAGGGAGATTATATCTGTTAATGTGAGATAAAGACTTTTGTAATGCAAAATACCTGGAACTGCTTATGTTTTGTCACTTTAACACAAGATATGTGTTAAATGGGTGGATGGTGTCAGTTTTAGCAAACTATGTGTGAGATTTAACTTCATTCCTATGTGTTACTTTTTCATAAACATTAAGTTATTTTTAGGTTCAAGGAACAAGCAGGTCTTTCCAACTTTCAGATACATTACAGTAACAGTTTTAAAGATTTACCCTCAAAAGTTTCCTTTAAGCTCTAAAAGGTTAATGATCTTGAGACATTTTATTTTTATTGCATGCTGAGGACATGCAATGACAATGTATATTTATTAACCCAGCATCATTAAAGAAAATCTTGGCACTGTGTTAATATTTCTGAACGACTCTGAGAAGTGTGTAAAATGAGAATTATAACTACACTACAGGCAGTATTTGCACATTCAGAAGGTCCAAGGTAAAGGAGATGGGGCTGTAAGTGGAAATTCTTTCCACTTTATGTGTGCTATGCTCAGCAGGCTGTTGCTTTTTTAAAATGTATTGCAACAGAACATAGGTCCAAAATACCTTTGACTCCACCATACTTATAATAATGCAATGATTTACAAATTCTCTCTTGTGAGCTGAGGGAAACTGAAAGATTTGAAGATTTCAAGCCTAAAAAATACAGGCTGGACAAACTACAGTTTATAAGTTTAGTCTGTTTAACATTTCACCAATAAAAATGCAGGAAAAATGCTGACCTTGAAGGAAAGGGAGCACAGCAAAGGAATTGGTTAGAAACAACTACTGAAAAAATGTTGCTTACTTGATGGTAGGCAATTTAATTCTGTGCACCTTGATCACTGCTCTATGTTTTCTTATAGCTCTCACTGTAGTTGACATATGTGTTATATATTTGACATTTAAATACATAATTAATTATTAGACAACAGTCTTTTTTTTTTTTTTTTACCATTTTAATTTGGTTAATGCAATGCAGTCAAATATTGTACTAAATTATCTTTAATGTTTAGCATAGACAAATGGTTCAGCCTTAACTGTTTCATGGATTTGTGTGGAACCAAACTGCAAAGAGCTAGAGAAATCAGATCATCCCAGCCTTGGTATTGTTATGATCTTGGCACAATTTATGAAAAATGATCACATCGGTTTAGTTATGTGAAGTTTATATAAAACAAGAATAGCATGAACAAGAAGCTATGTGGCCTCTGCTATGTGCTACCATGTGAGAAATGTAATTTGTTACCACTGAGAATAGAAATTTTGGTTTCCAATATTCCACTAATGGTTAAATAACCACTTGGCTCATGAGGGCTTTGCACATAGTTTAGAATTATTCACAGTTGAACGAGACTGCTGAGTAGAAATCGTTTCAACTGTTGAAAGACAAATCTTCCAGCAACCTAAACAATTTACAACCATATTCTTTTCGCATTTCTTTGGCCAACCCGTTGTTATTTTTGACCAGGGTCTGTCCTTTAACTCACTGGATTGACTTAATTCATCCGTAAAACTTGGAGGGTGTAGAATTGTAAGTTTCCATTATTTTGAGGTCCAAATAACTTTCTTTAAAAGTCTCCAGCTGATCCAAAGGGCTACAGCAGGAGTTCCGAGTTGAACTAGATCATAAATCAGCTTTTTTTAGCTGCTCCTCATATTCTCCCTAAAAACCAGAATAGATCTTAAACACTTCATAGAAGCGCATTATTCTAAGAAAGCACTTTGCTCTCAGGGTGCAGACTTACTTGTGGTCTCTAAACTTTCTAACAGCAAAATGTGTGTGCAGGCTTTTATGCTCCTATTTCATGTCTTTAACTATGCAGCACTCTCTCATTCTCTCACCCACAGTTTGTGACTTCTGGCCTTTTACATTTTTTAATACAGAGTCGATGGGTGTTTTCCCAGGGGCTGCTGAGTAGTATGAAAAATAACTAATCTGAAATAAAAATGATTCAGTTCTTTTTTCCAAGACTGAAGTTTAATTTACGCCTAGTCTGTGCTCCATGCATTTTTACACCAATGCTTGGTGTCAACTTTTTTGTTTGATTTTCTGTCAATCTTCATAGATTTCCTCAAAATAGAGTAATAAAATGAAGTTTAAATTCAATTTACATTCAATTAATGTGAATAAAGCTGAAGAAGTAGTTGCAGAATAAATGAAAAACATTATAAAAATTGTATCATTTGGTTCTTCACCTATCTGGGATAAATTTAAGGATGCAGGGATCAGAAATGAAGTGATAGATTATGTTTTCCTTCTAGCTTGATTATCATATAAGTTATCAGTCAAACCTCGAGAGAAAACGTATGTATTGTGTTTTGTTCAACTAGGACTAAATCTTTATCTACAGCAACTGATTGGAGGTAAATCTGTATTTGAAAGATAATAGTAACTTTATTTACAGACTTTAGGACCAAGTGCAACATCTTTTCTGACTCTTATGTAAAATGTATATCACTTTATTGTCCCACAATGGGGAAATTCACTCTCTGCATTTAACCCATCCCATTGGGGAGCAGTGGGCTGCCATTGTGTGGCGCCCGGGAGATAGTGTGGGGTTAAGGGTCTTGCTCAGGGACCCAGAGTGCAGGTTGTGGGGATCGATCCGGCTACTTGCAACCTTCTCAGAGCACAAGTGCACTGCTCTAACCACTAGGCCCCACAAACCTATGGAGATTTTTCTGTAATTGACCCACGAAATCTGAAGTCTGCTCCAAATCCAAAAAAAACACCTCTTTCAAGACTCAACCATAAACATAGATGTATGTTAAGGAGCTACCGTATGTTCTCTTATTTCATCAAAAGCACTGAACAACACTGTGTTGATTTTAGTTATGATGATGAAGCTGCAGATTAAACTAGCTTTTAAACTACAAATATTTAATGTTGTTGTTTTTAGATCCTCCCTTGGTCCAATCTGAATGAAATGGTTGACATTGTTCGATGTCCACAACGTTTGATCACATCATACAGATTCTGGCCAATGACCAATGGCCAATGATCAGACATCTTGAATAACATGTAGAAGCTGCAGGACGTTGGCTAAAGATGGTTGAAGCTAAGAGCCCTGCCTCTGGGAACCACTGCTGACAACAGACTTATGGTGTTCTCATATCATGATACAAAGGGATAGTTCTGCTTGGCTTTAAACTTGTATAGAATACGCATCTAGAATAGGTTAATCTCTAATGGACATTTTCTGTGCCCTGTTTAACATTTAATGTGCTGAAATGGATTAAAAAAGTTTTTATTGCCGCCTTAGAGAGTTTAGCAAGTTTTCTTTACAGTAGGGGGTTGAAATTTCCATTGGATTTGTCCTTACTGAATAGGTCTGTAAATCACTGAATAGGAGATACAAAATACTTCCCATCACACAGCATATTGCTGTGAGTCATTACTTTACAACTAAGCGCTGCATTGCATTCATATACTGCCTACAAGGCTGTTTTTTTGTTGTTGTTGTTTTTCCACCAGGCTGACAGATTGCAAAAGGTTTTGCCTAGCCATGATTTGACTAATTACAGTGATTATCATATGAACTTGATTTAGAGAATGTAAACAACTGCACATACAGCTCTGGAACAATTGCATTGTTTTTCCTCAAATTTCAAGGGGACTGCATCATCTTTACTCAAAATGCTTATCCCAATTGACAATAAGGACAAAGCATATGTCATATATTAAATATTGTTAACAGTCTCTGTCAAACTGATCTGAGTGGAAGAGTTTTTTCGCACGTCGTTTTTGAAGTAGGTTGTAATTTATTGATCTCTGACGTCATTGTTTTACAGGCTCAACAGCTGCTTCAAAGATATTTCCAATATTTCAGTCTCTGTCTTTAATTAAATGAAAATTTTAGAAAGACATTTGTTCTTCTGCAAAAATGTCTTTCAAATCTTCCGAGTATTTTAAATAAAGAACGAGAGATCAATTTAAATGCAATGATTTACAAATGACAAACTACAGACAGTAAAAAAAGGGTTGAAGCAAATCAAAACAAAGTAAACCCCTGAAACACAAGCAGATGGTCCAGTAATGGGAAGCAGGTTGACTTTGTTGCTAAGTGACGCGAGCTAAGAAGAGAGTCCATAGTTTTGGCCGTGGTTTTGCAGGAAAAACACTTCTCCTCCCTAGTTTGAGCCACCCTCTTTCCCCATAGTGCTGTGGTTCTGACGCTAGTTGAGCAGGATAGAAGGCAGGCCTAGCCAAATGAGAAACAGACACCCTTCACCGTATTGCCTATTTCTCCCTGTGGCTTTTTTTTTCAAGAATTTTCTCCAAAAATAGATTTGGGGCTCGCGTGCCATTGGGTTTTGAAACCCTTTTTTTTCCACTCCCTCTAGTCACGCAAGTAGCCTGGCAAGACCTTGAAGAAAGAGCAGGGGAAAAAACACAACTCATGAGAGACATGAAGATCATAGAGGGGGGAAAAAGTCTCTTTGAAGAGTTTGGAGTAAGGATCATGTTAAGCTGAGGATGGAGCGTCTTTGGACCTTGGCCATCTGTTGAAACAACAAGAAACAGAGACTTCCGTGCAAGCTCAGGTATGAGGTGTTCATCAGTAATCCAAGCATAAGCAGAAAGACACTGTTCAGCTCCTTCTTTCTATTAAATGGATGGAAGCTTGGGCTTCACCACAGAGGAGTCTGTTCCCTACCGAAGCACAAATCCAAAGGTTCCCATGCCCTGTATTTATGTGGGACGGATGTCTCATTTTTTAGCTTTTCACTTGCCACCTCATGTACAGCATCGTCAAAATAAGATCACTAGTGAGGTAATAAGAATGGGACATTTTTTAGACCTGGTTTAGTTTGTTTAAAACTCTGTTTTTGTTGAGTTACAAGAAAAAATCCCTTTGAACATAATGCAGCGAGAGTGACACATAGCTAAAACATCTCCTGTGAACGTCATGTTAAAACCATTACGTCCTTGCTGCTGTCATTGTTGCTGCAAAGCTGGAATCCTTCTATTTCTGAGGAGCGGAGGCATTGCCTGGGAGATCTGAGTAAGTCTTCTGACCAATGCTTTATCAACAAATGTAATATGAAAAACAAAATTTGGCACCATTCATATTACGATTAGTCACATTGTTCATTTTAAAGCTTCTCTGAGTAAAGAGCTGACATACTTGAGGACACATTTCTCTAATGTTCCATGGAGAACTGTGAGAGGAATATCAGGAGGTGGGTCCTAATCTTACATAAAGTTTGGGAAGAGACCTTGGGTAGATCAATAACTTGTTGAAGGGCCATATAGTCTTGTTTGGCTTTTAAAATAATTCAAACACAGAGCACAAATGATAACAAAGTGGGTTTCGGAAAGAAAGAATAAAGAAAATTTTCAAAAAAGTTTGCAGAACGAGATCAGATGGGAACCAGTGAACCACCAGGAACCCTGAACACAGATGCGTACATAATGATAAATAGTACTGTAAAAAATTAATCGATATGGCACTCTCCAACTGTTTAAATTAACCACACAATGTTGCAAAACCTATCTGGAGTCAATAAACATGAAAGGAAACATTGACAACAGAAACAAAATAAGAACAAAACCCTAAAGCCTGGAGATTGTGTCTGGCTACATCCCTTCTAACCCAGGAACTTGTCCAAAATGAGATGGAGAACTGAGCTGGGGATAGAGATATTTGGATATTATCTCCTTTTGCCTGTTTCTATTATCAAATTCTCAGAAGACAATCCTTTCTTTCTTTCTTTCTTTCTTTCTTTCTTTCTTTCTTTCTTTCTTTCTTTCTTTCTTTCTTTCTTTCTTTCTTTCTTTCTTTCTTT
>NW_015151010.1:374940-397177 GCF_000732505.1 Cyprinodon variegatus | reverse complement strand
GTCTGTCTGTCTGTCTGTCTGTCTGTCTGTCTGTCTGTCTGTCTGTCTATCTATCTATCTTACTGTCTGTCTGTCTGACCGTCCGTCCATCTCTCCGTCTGTGTATTGTGAGATTTCTTTAAATGTTTTATAAATTATTCAGTTTTAATCTATCATGTTTGTTTTTTCATTGTGAAAAAATAAGAACAAGCATTGTCTCCTATGTTATTACTGTAATAGTGATGAAATAGTTTCTATACCTACTGATTTTATAAACGATATAATGTATCCTGGCTCCTAGAAGACCATGATGAGCTGTATCTAGAAACTGTACTTGTTATGGCCAATGGATTTTAAATACATTTTGTCATGGTCTATGTGTTTTTCTTTAAGTGTCACAATCATTGAGATCTTCTTGTTTTTGGGTTCCAATGTGGCTTTTAAAAAAAATTATTTACATGTTCAGTTGGGTGGTTAAGCTAATTTTCTGGTTTATTATAAAACTGCTTTGTGCACTTCTGTTGTTTGCTCCTCTTTTTGTTTGCTCCTCTGTTGGCTGACTCCCCACACATGTAGTCTGTTAGACAATTATCCTGACAAGAACTTGGTTCTCTTTGTTGTTGCCAACATGTCATCAATGTTTCATGAGTGAGCTGTTCTTTTTTTTTTATTGGTCATGTTTAGTTGTCTATTGGTGGATTTAGGATGTGTAGTCTGTTTTTTTGTTTTACCTGTTTTGATTCTCAGAATAAGAAATATGTTTTTTGGACACTTGATCCTCCTTCCTCTACTTGTGAGTCTGCATTTGGGTTTTACATTTTCAAGTACACATGCAACCCACACAGCCTGCCAATACAAAGAGATTTGTTTAAAAACTCCCATTAAACTGACAAACAATACACTGGGAAACTCCAATGAGGTCACAATAGACCAGAGTAAAAAAACAAAACAACAGCTGCTCAGGTTTTATTAAACGTGATGCAAAAATTAAGGATGTCATTCAAAAGGTCTGTTATCAGTATATCAGTTATGATCTGACTTTCTAAAATTGCAGCCAAAGTTAGACCAAAGAATTTTACTTAAATATGTTGTTTGAAAAAAAAAAAGTACCAACAAATAGAGACATTCAAACTTACTGTTTGACTTGAGGCAGACATAACAGCATCAATGAGGAGTTTTGAGTTGCAAGAAGATGACACAATTTCCTCCATTTGATACCATGCATTTTAAGTTTCACAGCAAAAAATCTTTTTAGATGCATAAGATAACTAGAGTAGCATATTAATTAATGTATGTAACTTATTTGTGAAAAAAAAAACAACTTTAAATATATGAATATAGACAGCTACACAAACTGTTCTACTATACCTTCCTCATCCTACTGGGGATGCTAGTTCTCTAAAAAAAAAAAACATCAATAGTTATATATATATATATATATGTATATATATATATAATGTGTAGGAGTTTTTTTTTTTTTTTTTTTTTTTTACTATAAGGTTTACCAAGGCTTGCTGATTGAAAAAAGAAACATCTATATACCCATTGAATGATTTTATTTTCAGCCCTCTTACAACCAAAAACCTAAATGTATTTCACTAATATATATTTTATAGACCCACACAAAAACATAACTGTTAGTTGTAAATAGAGGTAAATCTATTTTTTTTTCACCAAATAAACAATCTGAAAAAAAAAATGAGGTGAGTATTTGTATCAAGACTCCCAAGACATTTTTCCCTTTTTCTTTTAAACTTTATCAGACTGGATGGAGAGTTGCTTGGACCAATAATTTTTAAATGTTTCCTCAAATGTAGTTAAGCTATGAACTTCAATCAGGTCTTAATTAGACATAATTTTATTGACTAACATTATTTCAGACAATCCAGTAAAATAATACAATAAAATAAATCCAAACATTATAACATGATATGTATAATCTAGTGCCTATGTCATAAAAGTAAAGAAGTGAAACTTATTTAATTCATTAAATTCTGTTTATTTATATAGCCCCATTTCACAACATATGTCATCTCAAGGCACTTCACAGAGACGATTCAACTAGACCATACAGTCAGTGTTTCAATCTTTTCTATCTAAGGAAAATCATCTGATTGCATCGACTCATTGAGTCTTCAATCCCTCACACCGAGCATGCTTGTAGCAACAGTGGAGAGGAAAACTCCCTTTTGACAAGAAGAAACCTCCAGCAGAACCAGGCTCAGTGTGAGTGGCCGACTGGGGGTTCAAGGAGATACTGTGGGGGACAGTGGGGGGTCACCGCCAAACTAACCCATCTAGTTCATTAGTCCGTGCTTCGGACCCAGCACCCCATCCCGCACCTGGACCAGACAACTTCCAGTAAAAGCCCCCCAGGGACGGTGCCAACATGCTGGCCCAGAGCTTTAAATCTTAAAATTGCATTATCTAAAAATGATCTGCTAAAGTGGCACCTTCTTTTGGTGGAGAACTCTTTTAAAGTTATCTTAAAAGTTACTAAAAAGGGGTCAGCCAGGGCAGGTTTGTGAGGAAATACTATTATGGCTTAACATTCAATGCTATATGTCAACAGAAGATCAAAAGTAGAATATGGTCATGCTTGAGAGTATTCACATTTTGAACAAAGCCAACCAAGTCTAATATATCATTAAAGGCTGCACTTAAGCTTCAATATCTGCATTGATTGTTAAAATCGCCCACTATTATGACCTTGTAAATTTGAGGCAGTTGATTTCATGAGTATGTTGTGCATTAATAGGCTGTTGTGCCTGGACATGACATGATCTCCCCTGTGCTCTGGAGCAGCAGGAAACTGCCTGTAAATCTCTAAGAGAAACCCCCTTCAAGTTTGAGCCTCCATCTATTGAAGTAAGGAGGGAGAAAGTAAAGACCTGGTTGGATAACATGCCACAATACATCACTTCCAGTGAGGCTAAACCTCTTAGATGTTCTATGGAGAGGGTGGGTCATGAAGCTGGCTGCTTGATGCTGACTGACATACATACTTGAGGATTTTTGACTGACAGTTGCCAGAGAGCAAGGAGTTTGTCCTCATGATTCAAGAGGGAAAAGTGATCATTCAGTTATCTTGTGCTGTTCCAGAGCCCTTCACAACAGGTACAGTATTGTCACCCTGTTGAGCAACTTTAATATTAAAATTTATTACCCACCCCAGTAGGGCTGGTAAATTATTTTATTTAATCAAATAGTTTTTAGACTGTCATATGTTGTTTGTGAACACATGCCCTACTGGATGTGTGTCAGAACATCAAACGAAGGTGCTCAAATCCTTGTCAAACAGATAACTCTGCACATATATGGAATAAATTCATTACAACTTTCATTCAAAATCTATGAGTTTAATAAGAAAAATGATTCAGCTCCAAGTCAATCATATTTTAGTTCAAAAACTCTTGACTTAAACTAGTGAAACTCAACTAAACTTAGCTACTATGTACACAAGAAAGATGGAAAACATGGTTGAAAACCATGATTCATCAGATGATGCAATGATATTACAATTTACAGTAGCTTGGATTTTGTGTTTGAGAACCAAAGCTTATGTTCTTTTGTTCCACGTTCCGCATATCAGGGGAAGGGTTTCCTTTGTTCTTATGGCTCACGCCTCCAGTCACCATCTGAAAGTTCTGAAAACAGAGAGAGAAATTATGAAAATGGTGTGTTTTGCAGAAAGTTGGGTTTAATTTAACCATTAGGTCTGACTTAGCTTGTGGTCCTTAGCATGGGCTTTCCATAGTGGTGTCTCTCAGATGTGAACCTGCCTCAGATCAGTCCCAAAAGAGAAAGAAATCCTGTCTGGTGTTTTGTGTCCTCAAGCACCATGGGGGGCAAAGGCACACCCCTGTCGTGTCTTGAGTTGTAGAGCAAGTCAGCTGCAAAGCAAAACTTTCATCTTCTTCACCAAATGGACATGGTTAATATAAAACATGGACATTGGTTCTCACTGTTCAAAATCATTATCAGGGTTTATGGCAAAAGACACCCCTTATAGTTATGTGTTTTATGTGTTTCAACAGTTGTTAATGCAATATGTGATATTTGGATTTTATTAACCCCATTGAGCCTCTCCTGTTTCAGAGAGCAGCAGCTACCCCTGCTTTGGACTAATAAGTAAGTCAGACTGAAATATTGTTGCTACTCCTCCTCTCCCAGAATTTCTGGGTATGTACAAATTTAAATAACTAGAGGGAATTGCCTCATTTATGCTCACTTAACACTCTTGCTGTAGCGAAGTTTCTAAGACAACATAAATCAATTTGACTGTCCCAATACAAGTCATTAACTAACAGGCTTTTAAGAGAAAGAGTTCTTATGCTAAATAATGCAATCTTACCTTTTGCTCCTTCCTAGTCCTTAACACCAACAATTCCCCCGATTCCCACTTTACTTATGAGTTCATGCTATCCCAAATTTCCATTAAGTGAAGAAATAATTGTATTCAGGTACATATAGACATGCATGTACATACATGCATGCCCACATCTTGATACATATAATTACCCATAGCTCACATGACCACAAGAATTGGAAGCATGTATGCACCTATGAACAGTAACTAAAATTTCCCATTAATGTTCACTGTCCTTTTTCCATTTCATATCTTTTTAGGGAAGCCAGCTTTTTTTCCAGGACATTTGTATCCTTTGAAATTGATTTAATTAAACACTGAGCTTGCTCCATACTTTCACACCAATATTGAAACACGGATTATTCTCATATTTGTTTGCACTTATAAAATCTTGAAATTTAGATTACCCCTATAATATATAGCTATAACCTCCCTCACTCTCAACCCAAAAAAAATTTCATGCTAGCTGTTTATTTCTAGCTTTTGAAACTAACAGATCAGAGAATATAAACAATCAGGAAGGAATGAATAAGGGATTACTGTGATTATAATAACACAGTTTATTTATTATCCTGATGGTTTTTTTCTGCAGCGTGTCTAGCAGTTTAAGTGATGTCCCTTAGGCCTTCCAGACTTCTACACAATATCACAAGTATGGTAAAATCGTTGTAATCACGTAACAGGCAATACTTTATAATTCAGGACTTTTTTTTTTTTTTTTTTTTTTAGCTTTATAAGGAATTTCTATGCTTCCAGATAGTTTAGTGTGGACATGTTTTGTGTGAGTTTTCCCGCACAAGATCTTGACGTCAATAATCACAGCCAAGAATTTGTTCTAGCTCCAGCCCATCTATTTTGATTTATATATCTAAATTTCCTTTATAATTTAAACAAAGTTTTATCCAAATTCAACCGTAATTTGTTTTTTTTTCCTCCTCTGCTCAGTGCTGCAGTGGGTAGCACTGCTGCCTTGCAGCAAAAAGATTCTGGTTTCGATTCCCGACCGGGGGTCTCTCTGCATGGAGTCTTGCATGTTCTCCCTTTGCATGCGTGGGTTCTCTCTGGGTACTCTGGCTTCCACCCACAGTCCAAAAACATGACTGTTATGTTGACTGGCTTCACTAAATTCTCATTAGGTCTGTGTGGGTGAATGATTGTTTGTCCTGTTTGTCTCTGTGTTGGCCTGCGATGTCGAGGTTGAACCCCGCCTCTCGCCTGTAGGCAGCTGGAGATAGGCACCAGCACCCCTTCCCTGGGATAAGCATGACAGAAAATGGATGGATGGAATTTCCTTCTCCATACTCTGTGTATGCTTTTTTCTATGCAACTCTGACAAAAAGACATACATGTCAAGTTGACAGATTCCCTACCTGAGCTGCAAATCACTGCAGAACCTTTACATTTAGCATCAGCATGTTATTGCTTTCTTTAGATCATGTTGTGGTGAATTTCTATTGGTGCCAGAATCTTCTTTTTGCATAATAAAATGAGCAGGGGCCCAAGAGATATTTAAAGCTTGGAATATGGTTTTATGATTTAACCCTTCCTAGGTCTCCATCACTGGCCTAGATGTTGTATCTATTGGTCTTCAGGATGCAGAATATTGAGTCATACTAGGCTATACAGAGCAGCTGTAACTGGATTAAACTGCACAAATGTGAACCTTTTATACAATGTAATTAGGTAGCCTCTTAAGGTAATGGTTGCATTATTTTCTTTAGGTAGGGCAAGGCAAGTTTATATGTAAGCACTTTTCATCATAAGACAATTCAAAGTGCTTTACACAAACAGAACTAAGAAGAGAAAAACTGAAAAGAGTGCAATGCAGTACCATAAAAAAAAGAGGTATAGGGGTAAACGGGCTGAATACAACTCAATGTTGCATTTTTTTCGGATACAATTTTTAAAACATGATTCTTTTTCCATTTTTCACAAAGTCCTTTATTTTGTGTTGACTGTTTTCATGAAATAAAATACAAGAAATGTTGTACAAATGTCGCACAATGTAGTGTCATTGGTAAAAGACACTATACTGATTGAATCAAATACAAGATAATTATTTAACAGACTTTAAACCCTTCTAATAGATTTTTTTTTTAAATCGCAGCCTGCCAGCAGCGACACAATCGCTTGAAGCCACTATAGAGAGTAGAAGTGAAAAGACAGCCTGGCACTGCAGATTGCAGGCTAAATGCAAACCTTTGTGTATCAACTTTGAGTTGATGGCAAAATGATAGACTTTATTTGATTCACACACAGCCTTTAATTTAAGCCTGAGTAATGACTTGCCTTTATCCTTAGTATTCATATGATCTGAATTCTGTTGTATATACACCAGCTTCTGATCCTCGGTTTGGGTCACAGAACTTATTTCGTAACATGAGCCTGTTATTGAATTGATGACCGTCTATATCCTTAACTTGCAGCCTGCTTCTGTTTATCTTGCTGAAGTAAACCTACTTATCCAGTCTACTCATTTTTTTTATTTTTATTTGTGTCTGGATGCAGGCTGTGGAGTTTATGGAGTGCCATACTTTTCTATCTATATTTAATGGGTGGTTAGTTTTTAGAGGGAGAACTTCGAAAAGCTTATATAGTAGAAATGAAATACATTGAGATGAGATCATTATTGGCGGATTTTACCATTGACTGACGCTAGGAGATGAATGAAGCTAAAAATCAAGTCTTTTTTTCCACAAAGTGAAGGGAAGACAGTCAAATAAACCCAGTGCCAACACTCCATGTTGAAAGCAACAATGGTCTGGAAGTTATAAACAAGAGAAGACTAAAGTGACCCATATTCAAGGAAATGTTTATTGATTATTTTTTCCCCTGAAGACATTCAGCAGTTATTCAGGCTGCTGTAACATGGATTAGACTTCAGTGGATAGAAGCAACTGAATCCCTTAAAAAAAGTTGCTTCGTTATTTCCTATTAGACTTGTAATCTCCATCTGTTGTTGAGCCTGTTAATTTTGGAGATGTAGACAGCCACCTTTTTAGAAATATGAGTCAAAGTAAGGCTCAGCTTTTTTTAAAGCATACACACCTGTTATTTACATTGGGTAATGCTCACTGTGCTGTCATTAAAATTTAAATCAAATTAAGCGTCATAGCCAAGTAAGACCATCTTCTCATTGATGAATAATCATAGATGGTAACTAATGGTATCTACACATTTCAGGTTAACCAATAACAATCAATTTTAGTCTGTGAGTGAGACACCCTGTCTACTTTTAAGGCTAGGCTTAAAACTTTCCTTTTTGATAAAGCTTATGGTCAGAGTGGCTCAGGTTATCCTGAGGTATCTCTATAGCTATGCTGCTATGGGCTTAGACTGCTGGAGGACATAGGGACCCCTTTTTCATCATTCTGCTTCATTCTATCTCTATTCTCCAACTGTGCAGTTTGTTATTTCAATCTCTAATGTTACACTCTCTCTTTTTCTTAAAGTAGCTTCATCTGGTAATTTCCTGTTTGACTGTGACACCATCCTGAAGAGAAATATCAGCTGTGATGCTGCAATCAGACCTTTGTTTATAGATATTCAAGATTGGCCTATTTTTTTGTGTGGTCCTGTTTCTCTGACTGTGACCAGCTAGATGTGCTCTCTTCATCCTCTGACATGGGAGCTGGCTCGGAGCTCGTCTGTGTGTTTCCTGGATGGGGCCACCTTTTGTATCTTTGCTTCTTTCTGTATGTCTGCTTCTGCCTCCTTTAACCCCAGTCGGCCTCGGCAGGTGGCCGCTCACACTGAGGCTGGTTCTGCTGGTGGTTTCTTTCTGTTAAAAGGGAATTTTTCCTCTCCATTGTCGCTACAAGCATGCTTAGTGTGAGATATTGCTTTTGAGTCAATGCAATCAACTGGTTTTCCTTAGACAGAAAACTTTAAATCCATTTGACTGTATAATGTGGTGAATTGTAAAGTGCCTTGAGATTATATGTGTTCTGAATTGGCGTTATATAAATAAACTGAATTGAAATTGAACTGAAATGTAACATGTCAGAATGCTTTTTTCTAACGTACCAAATAGGAATCTACTGGTATTTATCTTAAATAGATTTTGTGTAAAGAGCATATACTTTTCTTTGTTTGGAGGTGTGAATAAAGTTAACCAGGTATTTTTTTAAGTAATGGAAATATGTAGTAATCATTTTAGTTATGTTTTCTTTAGATAACCATCCAATCACCTTTATTCTATATCTGTTTTTTCAAGTAAAGCTGATTGAGAAATCTCTTTAACCTGGTAGTATTTAAGAAGCATAAAAATACATAAAAATCTTTCCAGTAAGTAATCCAATATTCCTTTTAAATCTTGAGCTTAATGATTTTGAAAATTGAACCCTTTATTGTGTTGTTGTTGTTGCAAAAATCCTTATTTGCAGGTCAGAGTTTTACCAAATCTAAGACTCATCACCAAATCTCCAACCTGTGCATCTTTACTTACTGGTAATCCTGCTAATACTTAGTAGAGAGACACAAAGGCACAAAGAATAAACAGTCTTTTACCGGTAAATGTTATAAATAAGAAAGAACTGTGCGTTTAGGAGCCCAACTCTTTCGACAGCTGCAACAATTCCCTTTAGTTACGAAATGTTAAAAGTCCTGCTGGTGCATGTACTACATGCATGGATTATGTTTATACAACATGACTGTTATATGAGTAAACAAGATTTTTGCTGTAACACAGAAACATATAACAGAGACAACACTCTCAGACAACATTCTCAAGAACTTTAATCAGGCACTTTTTACCTTAAGTCTAGATGAATAGGTTTAAAATCATTTGCAGTCATCTTTGTTATGATTTCTCCTTCAAGGGAGACAAATGGCAGACTTTCATTTTTTTAACATATGTTATTTAAAAATATAACAAAAAGCAGTGGTGCTTATTTGTATATGGTGGTCAGGATATTCAAACATAAAGCCTGTATTTTCTAAGCCTGCTTAAATAAAATCACTGTAAAAGATTTGAAGATAACATAAGTATAGAACTACCTACTAAACAGGGCCACTAAGAACTCGTTATATTGTTCAGTAAAAGGTTGACAAAAACATATTAGTGCTCACGAACATGATTCGATGAGGGTATCTGCATAAAATGATCTGAAATACTCCAAGGTGCTTCTTGAAGACCATAGTATAAAATATTAAAACTTATTAGAGGATAAATAAAAAGTCAAAACAGGCAAATCTATGTTTAAATTATGTACATAACAATCCCCAAAACAAAATGGCCCAATTTAGAGCAAAAAAGCCTTTTTTTTTTATAGTGTTTTTGTCTTTATAGAGAAACATTAATTTACTAGATGAAAATTGCTTATTTTTCCGGAATAGTTTTGCTACCGACAGAACTAGTGATTTTTTCATAAACCTGTTTAAAAAGTACTTTTTTTTTTTTTTTTTTACAATATAGCATGAGAAACAATAAGGCCTAAAGTAAAAAAATGTAAGAAATCCATCGCCCCGATGCACAGGAAGAACGGGTGTCACATTTCCCTTTCCTTTGCACAGTTTAGGGTGACCTGTGATAAAGACCTTTTAGCTTTTCACATTCATTGTAAGCAGTTAAATATACAGGGTTTTTTTTTTCTAAAGATGTTTCATTTAAGAAATCAAAGAAATCTCTTGTACAACAAATATTTACATTTAGGTCATGAACTTTTAAACACATTAATGAGGAACCTCATTTGAACCACAAGTTTGAGAATACATAAAATGTCACAAACATACAGTACAAACAAGTATACAGTACAAGCTACAAATATACAGATATGTTCTGAGGTGTCTTCTACCCTTAACTCTTAACGCAACGTTTTATTGACAGAAACCACATCTAGGTACAAAAATATAAACAATGACTTTGTACAAAATATTGACATGTATAAATCCCTATTTAAATGTGCAAATTAAGACTAATAAACAAAGCAGAAATACATAAACATATACAAACACACACCACAGAAAGGCATAACTTTTTTTTGGCCTCTAAGTGATGTTTTGTCTTAAAAAGCACCACAGCTTCAGCTTTTTGGTCAGAAAATACAACTGCGCACTTGTTTTTTTTTTGAGAAACAGAACAAAGATGGTTTAATATTACAGCATTCAAGTTGCAGCCTGTGGTCCTACAGTAGCACAAGTTTTGAACAGCAGTGACTGGATTGTAATCCAGCAGTTTAGAGTTTAAATCCGTAGGTCTGCCTCGTCGCTGTGTTCAAAACTATGTTCAGTTGTGCTAATCAAGGAGGCAGAGGGGCCCTGTGAGACACTGAAGGGTGTAACTGCAGGAGAGCGTGCTGCCAGCGGTGAAAGAGATGGAGAAAAACTTGGAGACATCGCAACCGAGGAGATGGACCCCTCAGCACTGATGGGTGATCTTCGTAACGAGGCCAGGTGAGAGAAAGTCCTTGTGATTGCAAGTTTTGGGGGTACAGTTTTGGCCCCAGGGTGGGCCACAGAGGTTATGAGAGGCGGAGGGTCAATCCTCGACTCTGCTTTTGCTTTGTGTTGAAATGACCTCCGGGAATGAGAGGGAGCAGTTTCATCTTTTAAACGTGCTATTTCTGTAAAAACATTAGCTAAAGGTTGAAACTGAGGGCACCAATTTAGAAGGTAGTCCCAGTTGTAGCTGCCCCTCAGCTCCTCATCACCTGCCACAATGGCTGTAAGGGAGCCATCCACAGGGGGTTTCCCATCCTCTGGGAAGGTATAGTCTTTTGGCTGGGAGATGCTGAGTCCTCGCCCGACACCTACGTATCCACCCCTATCATCCCTGTAGACTGGCACCTGGCCAGCTATCAAAGTACTATTTGTGCTGCTCACTTTCTTTCCTTTAAACCAGTCCAAAGATGGTTCACATGAAACATCTGAGAGCTGATCAGCATCCTGCTGAATTCCAGAGTCTGGACCTCGGGCAGAAATACGCTCCTGCATGGAAGAAGAGATGCTTGACACTCGAGGATACTCATTAATCATTCGTATTTCGTCATCCTCAGCTGCCTCTGCAGATCCACGGCCACTAGAGTGGGACGGATCAAGGGAACCCCCACGAGTGTATGGTCCACCAACATTACCACTTTGGTCAGATGCATACCCAGGAAGGGTTTGATGATATATAATTTCACTTGCTGCTAGTTTTGTTTCCTCAAAATTGTGCAGTAAGGTGCCTGACATTGGGTTTCTCTTATGGGTTCTTTGCTCCCTTTTACGACGTTGCAACCTAACAAAAAATAGTGCCACAGCAATTACTATCAAAATCATTATCGTCCCAAGCGAAACAGCAATGACACTGACAAGCAACATGCTCATGTCTGTAGTAAGGCCAAAGGATGTATGGCTGACATCTACGAAAACTTTGGCCACTGCTGTGCGAGAAGTATCTACAGGGCTGTGAGCAGTCACTTCCAGAGTAATCACACGTATCTCTCTTTTAGAGCGGCTCACATGTCTACTACTGCTGTCCATCTTTATTGAAATTTCTCCGCTTGATTCATTGACTTCAAAGTAAGGCGAATGTTCTGATAATGAGTAAAGGACAATGCCATCCACACCTCCATCCTCATCACTGGCATGTACTTTGCCAATGATCTGACCTCTCTTTGCTCCTTCAGGCACTTCAAATGTGAAGTCTGATGAGATGAAAACAGGATCGTATTCATCCTCACCTGTGACATAAACCTGTACTGTTACGGTGGCAGAATAATTGCCAGCATCCATGGCGACAGCTACAAAATAAAAGTAGTTGACCTTCTCAAAGTCAAATGTAGAGCGTGTTCGTACTTCACCTGATGTTTGATTTATGAAGAAATCCTCTTGTCTATCTTTAGAGGTATCTAAGAGGTAATACTTCAGCTGTCCAAAGACTCCCTTATCATGGTCAACTGCATGCAGCATTGTAACTAAGGCATTTGGGGGTTGGTTCTCCCTGACACTTGCAGTTACTGATTTAAGAGGGAAGAAAGGCCTGTTGTCATTTATGTCTTTTACCTCGATATGTACTGCAGCCAAAGCATAATGGCCCTGAACATCAGTCGCCTGGACAACAATCATATGGGATAGCTGTGCTTTGCTGTCTAAAGGTCTTTGTAGCCTCAGTACTCCAGTCCAACGATCCACCTCAAACAGATTTGTCTGATCTCCTGAACTTATAGTGTACTGCACCTCTCCATTGGGGGCAGAGTCTGGATCTGTGGCTGATAAATGTAAGATCTCTGTCCCGATTGCTACACCCTCACTTAGTACAACACTGTAATCTGTTCTACTGAATGTTGGAGGGTTGTCATTAGCATCTGTTATACTGATTAGGACTGGCACACTAGAGCTACGTTGGGGGATCCCCCGATCTGATACCACAACAGTCAGGTTATAAGTTGGGAATGCTTCAAAGTCAAGCTTTTCCATCAGAATCAGGCTGCCGACTGTCTGGAATCCCTGACCCTCCAGGAAGTGCACACTACTCTCAATCTGGAAGGTATTACCAGAGTTGCCACTGGCAATTGCAAAATCAAAACCACAGTTTTCCCGAAAAAGGTCTCCATCCACGGCTTCTAATGTGAGAACAGTTGATCCAGGAAGGCCATCCTCAGAGACAGTGGCTCTGTACTCGGACTGGTGAAAAACTGGAGCGTTGTCATTGACATCGGATACATGGATCTGAACAGTGGCGATGGATGATAGAGATGGAGTACCATGGTCCCTTGCTTCAATAGCAACAAGAATGGAAGGATGTTCAAAATCCAGTTCTGTCTTCTGGTTGATAAAAAGAGTTCCTAAAAAAAAAAGAAAAACTGAATGAGCTTTTCAAAATAAATGGAAATTTACCCAGTAGGATACTTGTGGTGCCGTGCAATAAAATATGTACGAAATTAACTTCTTAAAATTTATTCAATATAAAATACTTTGACTTAAATTTATTTTATTCTGATTTTAAGTGACAGACAAATCAGAAAGAAAAAACAAAAAGGATAGTTAGTTAACTATTAGGGTGGAATGTTATATTGCACAGTAAACCTTAGGGCCCTTTCAAACCTTGCCGATTTAGCCATCGTAAGCCTGACACCCCAGAATCTCCTAAAATGCTTGCATACTCTGAACTTTCTAAGTATTTTTTCAATTTTGGGCGTATACATAGCATAGTCAAAACGAGTGCAGAACTTATGTCCAACGACAGCCTGACTTATGCATAATGCACTGCATCACCCTATGATGGGGATGAAGTCTGAAGGAGAACTGACTGTTTCTTCCTGTGAACCCCCTTTCACACCGGAACGCTGCAAATATGCCATTATACGTTAGCTGTAAGTAAGAAACATGTTAAGTGTTGGTCTGAAACACGTCAAATACGTTGATATACGTTGGAGGTAAGTTCTTGATAAGTTACGCATAAGTTATGCACAAGTTACTCAAAGGTTTTGGATAAGCTAGATGCCACAACTTATGGATAAATAACACTAAACATATGTCAACGATCAGATAACTTACCTATAACTTATGCTGCACGTACAGTATGGCATATGTCGTGAAATTTTTAGCATGCTCAAAACTTCTCTATGTACCAGCGTGTTTCAGCGTGTTCATAACTTTTACAAAACGTACCCAGAACTTATCGAAAGTATGCCAGCGTTTTTGAAAGATTTTTCATGTGTTAGGCATACGCTGGTCTAAATCGTCAAGGTGTGACAGGGGCTTTCCAGAAACATAAAATGTAGGTGTTTTTATACCATACCCTCATCACATTAACCAACATTAACATATATTGCATGTTCTTATGACATTTTATTTTACCTTAATATCTACATTGCCAGGCAAATTTTGGGTAGATTTGTCATTCAAAAGCGTTTACTTTCTTCTAACACTTTCTCACCTTAGATAAATTGAGAGGACAATAAAATTATGAAACAATGGTATATATAATTTTGTAGCAAACAAAATGAAATTTGAAAAGGCTAAAATTAAAATCATATTAGATTTTTCAATATAACCACTTTGCTTTGATTACCGCTTACAAAACCTTGGCATTATTTTAGGTAGTCATCTAAAAAATGTTTCCAATATAAATTACAAAAGATGTACCATTGCAAAAGAAAGTGTGTCAAAACTTTTGACTGGTAGTGTAAATTATCTTGGGTAGCACATAGTATGATGTTACACTAAACTGCAGGTCGGATCACTATTTGAAAGTGGATGAGGTAAATTGATTAATACTGTGAAACATTACAACAGTAAGTGAGACTTTTACAGTAGCTTTGGTGGAGATTGCATCAAAATATTTGTGTTGAAAAACATGTAGGTTTTATTTTGTTTTCGGGTACAAAATATAAAGAAATCTCTTTTCCTTGTTCCAAACACCTTCCACATTAAATCAAAGCATGTACTAAATTAATTATTTCATTTTATAGTAAAATAGACATAAAGCACCTTGAAATATGGAAACTTTCTTACCATTATTTGGATCAATGAAGAATGCCCCCTTAGTGGATGACATCACTCTGTAGGTAATTTTGCCGTTCTCGCCAGAGTCACGGTCAGTGGCTGTTAAGGTGATCAGTGCACTGCCTGCTCCTTGGTGCTCTGACACAGTAACCTGTTCAGAAACAGAACACGTCTATAATATATACCCCAATGACTTTTAAAAAATAGTTTTCTACTCTAAGTGATGAAAAGTGACCTTGCAATTATTCTTTTTAAAAGGTGCATTTACCTGATAGAAATCCTGAGTAAACACGGGGGCATTGTCATTCACGTCATCAACAAGAATGGTGAGATTGGCTTCGCTTTGATGTTTGGAGTCAGATGAGCGCACCGTCAGCGTGTACCACGTCCTCTCTTCATGGTCAAGAGAGCCGGTCAAAGACACTCCTCCCCCATAATGATGAATTCCAAACATGCCTTGGCTGTTAGCATCCAGGTGTAATGTATAGGACAGCGGTGGTTCTGAGTCAACATCATTTCCTGTGACCCGGGTGATAACTGTCCCAATAAGAGTATCTGTATATATATATATAGGAAATAAAACAAGTCATTTGCTGTGCATCTGAAATAAAGCATAGTCTTTCTAATGAAAAACATTTTTTCTATGAAGAAATATCCGGTTCTAAAAGCCTGGACTGAAGATACAGGAAATGAACGCAGAAACACTGGCAATAACTTGTTTCATAAAAGGAGTTTGATTTTTCTCACTAAGCTCCGCTGAGCAAGCTGCCAGGGAGCATGATGAGAGGCTTTATGATAAGATCACTGAACTAACTTCCACTGGGATGCTTACCCTCAGGCACCCGGATCTCTCGTGGCACAGGAATCATGGGACTGTTGTCATTGAGGTCTACGATGATCACAGTTAGGGTGGCAGAGCCAGCCAGCCGTGGGGTTCCCCGGTCTGTTGCCACAACAACAAGCCTGGTGCCAAAAGGGATATCATTATCTGAACTGTAGTTGAACCCGGATACATAAGCCATCGCATCAAATAAGACAATGAAGATTCACTATGTGAAAGAGCTGTATAAGAGCTGTATGAAAATTAAGATATATTTTTCTTAATTCAATTATCTCAAATGTTGTTTTCAACCCCTTTGGTGCATTTCTATGCCTGAAACCAATTTTTTAAAATATGGTCAACTAGAAAACCAAGAAAATGCATTGCATTAAAAAGTACGTACATGAAAAAAAATCAATGGTATGTATTTAAATAAATTCTAAGGGGGAAATAGTTCAGTTTATATTTATTTTGATTTTACATTAAAAACAAATGCTCACATTTGGTGTAAAAAAACAACAACATTATAGTTAAAAACTATTTAGTCAGACACAACTTAAATGCATACATATATGAAATTTGGATTGTCCATAAACCTAAGTTGTCCTTCCTACTCCTTTCACTTCAGCTCTCAGCTTGTTTTCTGTAGGATTTAGACCAGAGGACTGAGGACAAGGTTTATTTTGTTTTGGTGAACTATTTCTGTGTTGATTTGATCATTTATTTACTACCATTATTCTGCTGAATGACCTAATTATTTCCAGTTTTCAGCACTGTACTGGAAATCTGTTGGGTTCTTGGAAATAATTACACCCACAACCTAAGAAATCAACAATTTTAGGTTTGAAGTATTTACCTCAAACAGAAATGAGCTAACATCTCTATGTGTACGTTAATGCAATTCAGAGTGATTCATCTCAAAATTACTCTAATAATCTGAAAGAGGAATTAGATGCCGTTTTAACCCTCACTACCTAGGTTTCTTCAAAGAGCCATTATAGTTGGTTATGACTGTAGGCGGATATAATCTTCTTTGGTGTTTTGATGTTTGAAAGCATAGACCATAAAAATAGAGGCAGTGTTAAGAAAAGCTCACTTTGTTTGGGTCCAGATCTCCCGGTCCATGATGGCACCAGTGGTGATGCTTCCAGTCAAGGGGTCAATCTTGAATAACCCACTCATGGACGATGACCTGATGGAGTATGTCACCTGTGCATTTTGACCCTGGTCCATGTCATCTGCAGCAACCTAATTACCAAATGAAAAGAAACACATATTTGGAAATATTCACAATTGCTGTTTTAGTGTAACTTCAATTTGGGTCACAAGCTTAAAAAACAGGAAAAAAAAAAACTGAAGAACAAACTTTATGGCACTAGAAAAGGATTTTAAATGATGAATTATTGAGTGCCTTTTTTTTACATTATGAAGGTTTGAAATCAAAACATTCACCTAGTTGTGTTTTATGCCCTGCATTTTGTTTTCTTAAAGGACAAAACAACGCACTGTCAAGGCTAGCATCTACTCTGCCAGTGTAGCAAAGGATTGTTTATTTATTTATTGCCCTGTGGACAAACTTTGATTAGTTTAAATATGAGTTTAGGAAAAAAGGTTATGATGAGCAAACCAAATGTCATCATCTGAACATAAACAGATGTAAAAAAGCCCTTTATTTATTTGTTTTTTTCAAAAAGTAATTTCTAACATTTAGATATAACAGTATATAAAAGATATAACAAATAAATTCTGGGAACTGAAAACCCTTTGTTCTGAATCCAACTTAAATTTTTCCATAACTATCCAGACTTGGGAAATGAAAATTTAGGATCAAATTACAAACTTTCCAGACTGTTTAGGAGCTCTCAAATAAATTCTTGTACAGCAATAAGAAAAATACATAAGACTAGCTACAGCACCTGGATAATGGGGGAATTGTGTCCCTGTGCCTCTCGGATGTATGCCACATAGTTCTGGAGCTGGAAGCGGGGCAAGTTGTCATTCACGTCCTGTAGAATCAAGTTAACAGCCATGTAGGAGCTGGAAGACGATGTTTCTGCTTTCACAACAAGGCGGAGTTTTGGGGTTTCCTCAAAGTCGAGTCCTTCAGATTTCTGCACCCATATTTCCCCTGGTTCATCAGAGAACAATAACATCAGAAAGTTAACCACTGACTTAGATCTTCTTGCACATTTTTTAGCCTTTAGTAAACATACCTGTAATGGGGTTTATCCCAAAAGACTGCAATTTGTTTCCACTAAAAATGCTGTAGATGATGCCAGTTTTGGAGCCATCGGGATACTGGGCTTCTGTCTTTGTCACTACCGTTCCTAAAGCATTAAGAAAATACAATGTTAAAACGTTGCCATATGATTTTTGTTGTTTACATCACAAAGCAATATGATTCATTCAAACCTTTTGCAGCATTCTCTTGTAAACTGACATCTCTTGCTGTACGAGAAAAGCGGATCCCTCTGTAGTTTTGCTCCTTAATATAAATGATAACAACTCCCAGTGAAGACTGAGCAGGATTTCCTTGGTCCATGGCCTGAACAATCAGAGTCCTCTGGGTTTGGGTGAGGGACTGAAGCTTTTCTGTGCACTGGATGTCTCCTGTTAGTGAGTTGATTGTAAACCCCCTCACAGGGTTGGCAAAACGATAAAAAACAGACCCATTAGCTCCAAAGTCCTTATCTTCAGCCCTCATTGTGGCTAAGATTCCCCGACTAGAAATGGAGCTGGCAGAGATGTTCAGAATAAGTGGATCCTGGATGAAGAAAGGGGAGTGGTCGTTCACATCTTGGATGTAGATAGTAACTTCAGCAGTTGAATTCAGGGGGTTTGTGGGAGAGGAATCGGTGGCGCACACCATAAAAGTGTATGAGGCAGTTTTCTCTCTATCTAGGGCTGCAGCTGTGATAATACGGCCCGTGTTCTGGTCTATGATGAACATGCTCTGAGAGCCGTGGCTCAGGAAGTAGAGGATTTGACTGTTGGGTCCATTGTCCAAATCAATGGCTCGGACTTGTAGAACCAGGGAACCGATGGGAACATCTTCTGCAATGTCCGCAGTATAGCTGCTGCTTTCAAACTGTGGACTGTGGTCATTACTGTCAAGAACTGTCACTTCAACAGTAGTACTACTGCTAAGTGGAAGACTGCCCTTGTCCTGAGCTACAACTGTTAATGTATACCCAGGTCTCTTTTCCCGATCTAGTGGCCTTGAAGTATACAGCAGGCCTGTTTTCTGGTCAATGTGGAAGTTTCCGGATGGATCCCCGGCTGCCAAAAAAAGAAAAATATGGGTGTTTCACAATGAAGCATCATCATCCTTTGACTATAAAATGTTTACAAATCATGTGGAAAGTAAAAAAAAGAAGAAAAAAAATATTATAACATAGTCACACCTGAAATTCTGTAGTGAATCTCTCCACTGTCTCCCTCATCTGGATCTGTGGCCTTTACGGTAAAAAGAGGTAGCGCCTCCATATTTTCAGGCACCTCTATGCTGTGGTAGAGACGTCCAAAAACAGGGGCGTTGTCATTGGCGTCAAGGATCTTGATCTTTACTGTTGCTTTAGCATAGTTGGGTGGGAGGCCTCCATCTTTTGCATAAACTGGCAGATCATCAAAAACACACAGTATAGTTAGTCTAAAATAATTCAAAGCAGATGTTTGAGAATTTTATAACCTATAGTAAAACTACAGTATGCCTCTATAACCTTTCAACATTTTATCACATTACAATTACAATCATCAATGTATTTTATTGGGCTTTTATTGGATAAACCAACACACAGGGTGCTTAATTGTGAGAAGGGAACCAGATATTTTTTTTATTTTATATCAATAAAAATGAGGGGAAATATATTCAGCTCTGCTGAGTCAACACCTAATGGAAAATCTTGCAGAGATATATTTGCAGGAATAACTGCTACAACTCTGTTAGGATGTTTTCCCTCCATGACCCGTGGAAAAACTTTGTAAAATAACACTGATTCAGCAAAATTAGGCATAGGATATCTTACATATACATTATTCATTTAGGTCTGGATTTATACTAGGCTAGTTTAAAACATGAAAATTCTTCATACAAAACATTTCCGTTATAGCTCTGGATCTCTGTTTATGGCTTTGGTGGAAGTTGAACATTCCCCCAAACCTAATTTTTTTGCAGCCTCTGACAGGCCTTCTGCAAGAATTCCCCTATAGTTAGCTTCTTCCAATTAACAAGCCAGTTTCCTTATTCCTGTCAAATAAAACATACCCACAAATTAAGCCTACCAGCACCAAGTCTCACTGTGGGAACTCTTTATGAACCTCTTTCAACAATAACTTGTATGATGGTACCTTATCATGTTCCCTTTGACAGACAATGTAAGACAGACCTGTGTAAAGTCAGGAAAACAAGGTGGTCTAACATTTTTTTCTACATCTGACTATATTTCCAACATAGCCGTGCTTCTAAACAGAACTGTGTGCTCTTACTATTTGGACTTCATGATGCATAATTTTTAATAGGCCTTCAGAGATCATATGCATTTACCATTTAGTTTGTTTAAATGACACATGGTTTAACACTCCTCACAAATCTTGATTTCTGAAGGCACTGGTCCGATTGATCTGGGATTTTATTTAGGGGTCTTAGGGTAAAAGGGGGTCTGGATAGAAATTCACCGCACAATTTTTAGAATCCCCTACTTCACAATATGCCCAATATGTGTTGAACTATAACCAGTTTGGGGTTGCAACATGATGAAATGTGAAATAAAATTAAGGGATGTGAAAAGTTTTGCACGACACTAAAGGGATAAAAAAAAATGAGGACAGTACCTGTGATAGAATAATAATCCTGAAGCTCCCTATCCAAAGACTTAGTGGTTGTTATGACCCCTGTGACCGGGTTGATCGTGAAACTTCCCTGTGAGATGTGATATGTCACAAGCCCATTGGTTCCTACAAAAAAAAAAAAAAAAAATTCAGTCACAATTAGTTAATGTAGACCAACTGCATAACAGCAAAATAGTTCCTTCTAAAATGTTCATCATAAGTAAAAAAAAAAAAAAAAAAAAAAAATGCTGTGTAATTTTAAGCCTTAACCCTTATTTGCTGTTAATTTTTTTTTGTACAAGCATTTGGCACTAATAACCCCCTGCGGTTGCTAGGATGCCAGATTGCGTGCTAAAAGAAAGCAGTCTGGCAGCTTCACTTGTTTACTTCGCTAATTGCTTCTAAGTAGGAAGTTTATAATCCTTCTGTTTTATGTGCTTCTAAGTTCAGGCCAATATGTTTTTTTTTTCTGTATCTTCTAGCCTCCTGTGAAGCCTTTAATTTGAAACAACTGCCAATGTCAATGAGGTGAGCATAAAAGGCATTTTTGTAACATCGCTGTTTGATTGGGTTTGAGTAGAAATAAATTTGATCTACTCTTCTTCTTCAAATTATATTAAAAAGTCAAATAAGGGTCAGATTTCTGTATCACCAATCCCTCCATTCATTAAACTAACACTGAAAAGGATGATAATGCTTATTTTGAAAATGTCCATATCAAAGCTGTTAACATACAGCTGAAGTACATGTGGGAGAAGTGTGGTTTATGTGTTGCATACTTCACCTTGATCCAGATCAGAAGCCGACACTGTTAAAACACTTGTTCCTGCAGGTTTGTTCTCAGAGATTTGTGCTTCATAATGGCTCTCTTCAAACCAGGGCACTTCATCGTTGACATCAATCACTTGGACACACAGAATCTGACTAGAAGAGCGCTGAGGTATCCCATGATCCTCTGCAGTTACTGTGAGGTTAAAGATATCCTGCTCCTCACGGTCCAGTGATTTGAAAATAGAGAGAGAGCCTGCAAAGAAATGAATGAAAGGTCAAACGTGAGCGGAAAAAAAAAGTCTTGTTTTTGTGTTTGGGCTATAGTTTAAAAAAGGCAGTTACAAACAAAACCTTCAGTGTGTTATCAAAGGCTATAAAACAAACCGCTTTCAGAATTGTGTGACTACAGCTTATTTAAATAGTAAGTGTGAAAAGTTGCCGTGTGAGGGCCAAATCAAAGCTAATATCCTCCACACACACACACAGTGTTGCCCACCTGAGAGCCACTACCACCACTATTGTAACAGCCCAACCCGTCTGGCCACAGTTTACGAGATTTTCCATTGAGGAATACCACAGCCATCGAGAGAGGAGCCGTAAACACACACTGCAGACACGCAACAACCAGGCCTGCCGTGCTCCGGAGAAATTAGGAGCACCCTTGGCTTTTCATTATCCTGCCCTTAGAGGTTAGAGCTTGCGTTGATTCAATTTCAATTTCATGCTATTCAATGAGATGCAACTGTTTAAGGCAGAGAGGCTGAAAACTGTTTTCTCTTGAAGTTCTTTATGTTTTTTTCATGTTGTGTTTTGTTAGAAATTAGATAACTTGCCCCTAAGCCTTAACCTGGTAAAAGTTAAGACCTAAATTTGACTCTTCTCTGATCCTGCCATGCTTTCATTCACTGATAACATTTGGCAAGGGAAACAAAGACTGTGGTTTATTCAATAAAGGATTCTGGTTGTTTTTATGCCAATGTGTCACACCTGTGTAGATTTATGATGCCATATTACTTTTAGACCTCACTGCTGCCTCTGAT
>NW_015151010.1:340821-374895 GCF_000732505.1 Cyprinodon variegatus | reverse complement strand
ACAATATCCTGTTACATTCCAAACACTGTACTCGCATAGTCCTACTTCTTTGACAGGAGTTTTGTAAAAGAGGAAACCTTGGGGAATCTTTTTATCCATTGGCCCCAGTCTCTCAGGGAGTTCCCCAAGGTTATACTCTTGGACCACTTTTGATTCTTCATAGGCATCCATCCTTTAAGCTCTACTGTATTTTTAGAGATTATGTCTCTTTTTATAGAGGTAGACAAAATAAGACTGAAAAGTATTCATGCCCTACTCATGTATAGCTGAATATTTTAATTTCATCAACGTTTTTCTTTTAACTGATAGTAATAACATTTTAGAGCGGACCAACCAGAGTTGTCACTTTAATCCAATAGATAATCAATGCAGATAATGAAAGGATTTAAAGCTCATCACAAATACTGTAGATGAATGATCAAAAATACTACTGGAAACTTCAGTCAGACATTTTTAGAACGATTTTAAGAAGCAACAGCTTATATCTATTTGCAAATGAGGTGCAATAATTATTTTTTGCAAAACATTTTCTGAATGTTTTAGACATTAAAGCTTGAACGACTTCTAACCTCCACAATCTCAATGAGGCAAAAACATAGAAATACTTATCTTTGGTCTCCATGGTAATTGCAGCATTCCTTGTAGAGGTCGTGGAACATTAAGCCTTTATAACATCTTACATTAAAGGCTCTTGTGTGGCAAATTATTTTAGTTTTAAATAAAACAAAAATAATTACACTGGGACTATTTTATCTGCAGCTTTTAACCGTTTGTTTTTATTTCTTATTTGAAATGATGACCTGACTTTTAACTACATTCCAACTATATTATTACTGTATAAATCAGGATACATTGTTGTTAAACAGTTCGGTCATTCATAGTAAATCCAAAGCGCAGTTTTCTAAAAACAATTATGAGGATGTTTCCCCAATACTTGCTATACTTTCTCCCTGTTTGCTTTAGTATTTAAGTGTTGAATCTTGCTGTTCAATTATTTAATGAATGTTATGGACAAATATCTACTACATGGCTGTTTTCTGCCGTTCAAAGTTGTAGCTCCTAAATTAAGAAATATTAGCGTCTCTATATATTCTATCTCTTCATACCAAGTTATAAATCTAACAATAAAATCTATATGTATTCATCAGCTTTCATACTGTAGACTCTTTTTACACAATTTAAAGCCTTATTACTCTCATACTGTATATCCTTTCACTTGTTTTTGTTTAATTATGTAGGAACATACTTTTAATGCTTCTCATGGTTTACTGTTTTAGGTTATTTGGTTTTTACATTTTCCTCAATAGTAAACTTGAACTCAAACCTTATTTATAAAGTTGTACAGAAACTAAGCAACACACTCTTCTATTTACTGTAAATATTGACTGGAAATAATACTATGACCTCTCTTCTGATATAAAATGAGTGTTACTCACTGATGGCTACTTCTTCAGAAGTTAAAAGTGACCATAAAGTAGATTGGAGATGACTTGGACCAAGATTCAGCCAGAGACCCCAAAGCAGGGGCAGCAAAGATACTCGGTTGATTAATTTTGTGATTATTTAATATCCTGTTTTCATCAAAACACTTTGAGATGAAAACAGACAGGATTCCATCCAGATGGGGGAATCCTGGTTGGGACTTTAAGGGAAGGTAGAGCAAATCTTGACACGTGTCTCAAACACCACAACAAAGCCCACAGGACCAAATAGCTCGGGGTCAGTGTTGACTAAGGGGCAGGGTCATGCGAGTACACAAACACATAAGGCGAGTGCACCCTTAAAAACACACACGTGCAGACACACACATTCAAACATGCGTAACTGATCCCCTCTCTAATGGTTCCCAGAAGCCTGGGCAGGAGGTTCTTTGCTCTTTCATGGGAATAGACCTACAATAATAGATGATGGGTTGTTGTGGTGAATGTGCACATGTGCTTGCACATTCTCATGTGTGAGTTTATTATTTGGCATGCTGCTTCAGCCTCCAACATAGGGATAGTATGGAGAACAACAACCAAGTGGTTGTTGTTCTCCATATTAATTAAGCAGCATATTACTGTGTGTTTGTGTAGTACTGTAAGCTCAATTTCGAAGCTATGACAATACACAAATTCTTATTTATAAATTGAATTAGTTGATATTAAGAAATTTTAAAGAAACACTTCGCATCAGTATCATTGGAAGCCAAATCAGGGCTACAGATAACTCTCCATTCAGAATAAACAAAAAATGAGAAACCTTTGAGTTTATGCACACAGTACTGTACTTTCACACTGTTAAGTATGTGTGAGTATCAAGGATGCTGTGAGCTGGAAAACTAATTTGAGTACATGGACCTTTGAAATTCTTGGACATTTAAAAAAATATCTAGCGACCACTGCAAATAAACTGAAAATGGGTCATCAATAGGAATTTCAACAGGTTAATGACCCAAAACATATTGCAAAATCGACTTTGAAGTATTAATGAAATCAACCTACACCTGAGGTAATTTCAGTCTCTTTATGCATAAATGATATGGAAAACCTGCAAGTTAAGCTGATCTTAAAATAATCTGCTAAGTGGAATGTGTTTTTCTCTCTGTGCACCTAAAAAAGAAGTTGCACAACATGTCAGAATAAAAACATTTGTATCCTTGCGGATTTTCTTAACAAGTGACCTGATGACATAAAAATATTTCTCTACTTATATGTATGAACTCAAAATTGAAAATCTAGATTTTCTAAATTTTCAGGAGATTAAGCTGATATATAAAATTTAAGATTTATTTGAAACTCTTCATACATTGTTTCCAGAAGCAGCACCAAAGCAGCACTTTTTAGGTTTTGACCCAAGCATTAACTAAATTTGAGACATAAACATTAATAATCTAGGTCAATATACAGCACTTTGTCGAATACATTGCTGAATATATGAACAAGGATGCAGCTTTACAGCAGTTTGAATCTACAGCGGTGAATATGGGCTTGCCTTTTCAAGTAACTCCACAACCTCTCAATCTGGCGATACTGTTTTCCCCCAATAGTTGTTTTACTTGTTCTGCTGTTTGTTTTAGATTTAATGGATAGAATCTTGCTGTTCACTTATCTAATGGAGAAATATCTGCCCTCCTTCAGCATTTCTATTTCCACCAGATCTGTCATTGTCTCTGGTTTTAAGTTGTGGCAAACTTGCCTCATGGGGGGATAAAATGTTCCGACTGACATGTCTTCATGACACAGTTTTAATAAGAAAACCAAAACTCTTGGAACCTAACTTCAATAACTTAACTTACCTGTGTTAGGGTTGAGGCTAAATGTCCCTCCTGTGTTGCCTGATTGGATTTTATAGGTCACCCTTCCATTTTCCCCTTGATCAGCATCTCTGGCCATCAGAAAAAGCACCACAAAGCCCACAGGCTGGTCCTCCATAACGCTGACAGCTGTTGGCGATATGAATACTGGTGGATTGTCATTCTCGTCGGTTACATAGATTCTTGCTGTGACAGAACCCCAATGCCTCTGGCTGGCATTGAGGGCCGAATCTGTCGCCTTAACGACCAGCATCATTGTTGACGTGACCTCATGATCCAGCTTGTGACCCAAAGAGAGAATACCAGTGACAGGGTCAAGTTTGAAAAGCCCAGGGGTATTTGGCCACTGCTGGAGAATAGAGTATAGCAGTTCACTATTAGGCCCACTGCCATCCTTATCTGTTGCCTGGAAAGTATAAACAGAGGAGCCTGCCTCCGTGTTCTCAGAGATGACGATTGTGATGGGGTCTTCAGCAAACTCAGGGGAATGGTCGTTGCTGTCTTCTATGTCAATGTCCAAGTTGACTAGCGTGCTTCTAGGAGGGACCTGCGAGAAGTCATCCACTTCGATTTTCAGGCTGTACCTTTTGTCTCGTTCATAGTCAAGAGGACAAGCTAGGTAAACATCACCAGTTAGGCGGTCCACGACAAAAGTCCCATCCTGATCGGTGCCTCCGATCACTGTGTACGTCACCTTGCCCTCTTCGGTGGTTTTTCTGTCATGGAGGCAAACCGTGCCAATAACAGTGCCAGGAGTGGCCTCCTCCTCCACAGAGTTGAAAATTACGGAGTGGGTCCTCGTCTTAGTGTCTTGACTGCTTTTGCTGATCACCTGTAATTAAGTAAAACCAAAGTATATGCATTATAATGACAAGCAACATTAAAATCAATAGACAACAGCAGATTCGATCCAGTCTTCTCACTTACATTGAATGTGTTCAGTGGTAGAAAATTAATCTAGTCACAAGAGCTCTTTTATAGATGAAAGGGCAGCTACCATTAATTATGTTCAATATGATACTTGTATTACTGCCAGGAAAAATAATAGATGATAAAAGTAACAGAATCAAAGGAAGAAACAGTTCAAGGATTTGACTTTAACACTGCAAAATTGATTCCTCGCTTTGTACTTTTTGAAGGGGCTGTTTATTCTTCTTCAAATATTACAGCATAGCATGAAAAGAGCACAAGTTTAACTAAATAACAGCAGCAGAATGAGTTTCGAACGAGTTTCTTTCTTTTTTCTGTTCTCACAATAGATTCCAACAGCAGTTTCCTAAATAAGCTCTTTAAACATGTTTTTAAATAAGGCGATTATAATAATTAGCAGAAATTTGTAATCAGATGGAAGAGTAACATGAACCTAAAAACATTGATATTAAAAAATAAGGAATTATTTTATAAATGCGTCAGCAAGCAAGAAAAACAGCGATGTTTGACCGAATTAACTAATAATTATGAGTGTCGTGTTTTTCTTATAATAATTGAAAAGAAAGAAAAACTGAACTGGTATTTGGTGGATATGCCAGTTCTATTTTCCAAGAACCCTTGAATTATTGTTTCTTCCAAGACTCTTTATTTTCTTCCATTTCTCTCCCAGATTATATATTACCTTTAAAAATAACTTTAGTGATGTATTTTAGGTTAAGTGTAAGTAAAGCTTTGCAACTTTTTGTAAAAAGGGCTACTGTACCAAAAAAGTGTTGAAGTCACTGGGTATGACCTTGATCTGAGCATTCTACAGCTGGTCTTCATCATAAGCCAGCTGGGAGTATTTAATTTAGACCCACTTTCCATTTCAACTTGAAATTTCCCTTTAGAAAATTCACAAGAGGAGAAAAAAGGGAGGAGGGTGGGAGGTGGCCTTGTCAGAAGTGAGGCTGATATGTCGGCAGCTAGTCTGAGGAGCCCGGAGACAAGGATCCTCTCAACCCTGGCTCCATTCTTTGATATTAAATAGGTGTGTAGTGAGAGTGTTTGTGCTGGCTGAGCTCCAGTCTGAGTCTGACCTGAATTGTAAGGGAGCAGGAGGTGCTGCGCGGGGGTAGTCCTCTGTCAGTGGCTGTCACCGTCAGAGAATATTCGGCCCTTTCCGAGTGGCTGAGAGGGGATGATGAGTGCAGCTCGCCGGTGATTGCATTCAAAGAGAAACGCTCAGCCCTGGGACCTTGAAGAGACACAAAGTTTAACGTTTAGCAGGAGATGATAACTATAGGAAGGTAAAATACACAAACCTGAAGTGTGAAAAATAAAGGCAAGCGCTTTAGTTTGGATGACAAATGATCATGAGAAACAGTCTCCTTTGTTTAACTTTACTTACAGACACAAAGAGGTGATTTACTTTTACATTAATGCATACATAAGACTGATTAGTGGGAGTGAGAAAAGTATATCTATTTTTTCATATACAATCATATTCAGAAAATTTAAATACAGTAAGGAGTTAAATCATTCATTTTATTAACACAATTTTGAACCGTATTATACAGGTCAAGGACGCATACCGATATTTTCACTCCCTCATTTCTGCTATGTTGATTTTCTGCTTAAAGTTAATAAGAACGCCATATTTAAGTTTATAATGTTACATCGTTGTTCAACATTATTTTTAACATAATTTTTAACACTATTTTATTGTTAATCTGACAAAGGAGTTTCGTCCAAATGCATCATTCAATGAATGTCAATGCACATGTATGTTTTTTTAAACATATAGTTTTATTGGTCATCCTTATGCTTCATCCTTTATTTTCAGATGATTGTGTCACAATGAGAGAAGATTTCTTGCTATCTGACATTTATGGCTTCTATTAACACCTATGGTTAACTCCACGTAGGGCCTCTCTATAAAAGCACATTCTTTTATTCCTATTTCTTACTTTGTACTAGAACCAGTCCATGTTTCTTACCACAGTTGATTTATCAAAATCATTTCTTTTTGCACTTCATTCTTTAACACCTTCTGAAAGCTCAACACTCTGAGAAATTCAAGCAGCTGCATACAGTAGATGTTTCTGCTGTTATTTAATCACATTCCTCCTGCACACACATATCAAAAACGTATTTGCATGTGATAAAAATCACATTGCATATTTTGGCATGCATTCTTTTCAAGAATCTCCTCATAATTCCAACTGAGGAATAGCCAGGCCAGTGTTGGCAATTCAGCATTGGATTTATGTGCACTTTTGGAAATGATGTTTTTGTGATTTTGTGTGCTTGAGGTTTGTGATCCTTTTCACTTTTGATTTCTATTTCTATTTCCAGTTTTAGTTTTATTTTTTTATGTATATTATCTTGGTCAGGCTTGCTGTCTTTATCTAAATTCTTCTATAGGTAAAGTGGCATGGCATGATGGTATAATGGAATGTTGCTTTGCAGTTGGCGATGAAGGTAGATTTGTGTCTTTAGTTTTCAATAAAAAAGGTTGCTTAAATCAAAAAGTATATTTTCAATTAAAAGCGCTTTCATTTCAATGAAAAAATAAATTTAATCAAAGAAAAAAGTATTTGAATGCGAAAATGTTCAAATAAAAATATAGTTAGAACTCAAAAAGATACATCTGAACACTGCTTTTCTTTGATTGAAAATGTTTTCTTTGATAGAAGTTTTTTTTTTTTGTTTAAAGCAACTTTTTAATTGAAGTAGAATTGTTTTTTGCTTGGACCATATAATGGGTAGGACATTTGTGTCTTGATCATTCAATCAAAAAAATAAGTTTCTTCAAACAAACAAATAAGTACTTACAATTACAATTAAATTATGTTTTTTCTTTCACTGAAAATTTTCTCTTTGATCAAAGTAATCTGTTTCCAAATTTCTCATTGTAGCCCTTTACTTTAACACACAATAATAAAAATGTAGGTAGCTTCTCACTGAGCCACTGATATAGAATTGATATAAGCACAGTGTAGCTTTTGAACATTTTGCTAATAAAAATCTTGACATTCGTGTTTTTGGTCTTTCTCAGGACAGTCTTTTATTGATTCCAAGAGAAAAAAAAAACTTTTTACATTGTGTGGAGCTCAATCTAAATAGTTTCACCCAACATGAAAATGATGCTGCCTTTAAGTAAAGTCAGAAAAAGGCTCTTCTTTGAGAAACTCTAACAGTATTTTCCAGAACAGGGGATTTACTAAACTGTTCCTAAAGCCAGATTGCCACATCAGCAACAGATACATGATGAATCTTGATGCAAAGCCATTTGATGGATCTGAAAGTGTCCAGTTTAAGCTTCCAGGCACCTTTTCCCAATTCCTCCACTATGCAAAGCCTTTGCCATCTTTGTTGGAGGAAATTTCTCACACATTTGTTGGCCAACTGGAAATTCTTTGTTCACATTTTTCTCCAAGATAAAACCAAACTGTTTATTTATAGTTTTTCATCTATTTTTACTAATTACTAAACACAAACTTCCCATATTCCACTTTTTAAAAATTTCAATAAAAATAAATTATAAAATGAAGAGTTTTTATGAACATTTTTTGATATGCGATATACCGTACCTGATAAGGAGTACACTATTGTGCCATTCTCTCCTTCATCTGGATCTTTGGCTTGCAGCGTTCCCAGCACAGCACCAGCAGGTTGACCTTCTTTCACCTATTGGTTAAAAGCAAAATACACCAATATCATTTTAAATATGTTCTTTTTTTTCTAATTTCTCTGCCTTTCTATGCCCTTGGCTTAATGACATCACCTGAATGAGGATATTTTTCCCTGATTGACTATGAATAAAAGCTGGGTCATTGTCGTTGTCATCAAGTAGAGTAATGAAGACGGTGCCCGTCGCAGAGCGAGGGGGTGAACCCCCGTCTTGTACCACCACCATCAGCTGATAACTTGACTGCTGCTCTCTGTCGAGAGTCATCCTTGTACTGATTTCACCTGGGGAGGAAAAAGAGGGATGGATGAGAGGGAGTTTATGCAAAGAGACGAACACACTAGAATAATGATGAGGGACTTAGCAGTCAGTAGGCTTTTATCAATGACACTCAGGAGTAACAGACATAAACAGCATGTGGTTTAATACACTCGCTCGCACACACGCACAAACACACACTCACATTTATAAGTGGATGAGGATTGGCAGATGCTGTGGAGGTGCATAACTGAGTCAGACACTGATCACAAATCAGAGCATGCATCTCTACCCAAAGACCAACAGGCTCAGTGGGCCAATTAAAGCCTAAAAAGATACTCCATGCTGCTGTCGCCATTATCTGACTTATTTATGACCATAATCTGGAGCCAACTTCACTCTCTCATCTTTAAAACATTACTCAGTTAGCTGGCTAAATCCATTTTTTCTAATTTATTTTAACACCACTGAAGCAAACTGTTTGCTGGAGTTAATTAGCTTCCAGGGCGTTAAACAAAAAACAGCCAGTCCTTTTAATTCTGAATGCAGTTCTAATTCATATACTGATTTATTACATACAGGATCATTTTCTATGTGCTAAAAAAATCAAGAATACACTCAAAATTCTGTATTAATTTTATTTTCTAGTTCATTTACCTTTTTCTTATCACTTATGTACATTTCTATAATTATCCAGACACCACTTGTGCACATCCTGATGTAAGGAAACAAGCTAAGTTCAGTTTCGTTTACTTACAAACATTTGTTTTTACAAACCTGTGTAGCTGTTTATCTGGAAGTGGCGGTCAGTGTGCAGGAAGCGGTAGCTGAGGCGTCCATTAGACCCACTGTCCCTATCTGTGGCCAACACATGACCAAAACCTGTCCCTGCAGGCAGATTCTCTCTCACAGCCATGAAAACTCTCTGCTGGGCGAGCCGAGGAGCATTGTCGTTCTCATCGGTCACAGATATGCGGACCGTGGCGCTCCCCGTCTTTTTTAACCCTCCATGGCTCACGCTGGCAAGCACCGTTAGGAGATATATGTCCTTCTGCTCCCTGTCTAGGGAGTTTTTTATGAAAAGCCAGCCACTGTCTGCTGCTATGCCGAATCCTGCGGCATCTCCATCTGGACGAAGATGATACATTAGTGGGCTCAGATTACCTGAGCCTGGGATCTCTCTGCTCATAGCCCTGACTTGTAGGAAGCGAGTGTTTATAGGAGCTCCTTCTTTTAGTTCAACTCTGTAAGTGAGGGTATCAAATACAGGACCTTGATCATTCTCTGCTTGCACATGAACCACAAGCATCAGGGTAGCACTAAGCTGGGGCACGCCTTTATCTTTGGCAATCACCAAGAGGTCATAGCGGGGGTTAGTTTCATAGCAGAGGCTTCCAACCAGTCGAATCTCTCCAGTGCTGCGCTCTATGCTGAAAATCCTCTGAATTCCACTTGGAGAGGAAAGGTCGAAGCTAAGCTGTCCATTGAGCCCTGAGTCTCTGTCCTCTGCTTGGATGCGATACACCACTGTGCCCATTTCTGTGTTCTCTGGCAGTAGCAGAGACTCTGAGGACGAGGGTAAAAACACGGGAGGATTATCATTGATGTCTGCAATGGTGATCTGAATACGAGTCTGTCCAAATGCAGGAGGGTTGCCGCTGCGGGCCTGCACTTCTATATCAAGAATTGGCTGAGTTTCATGATCCAGTGGCAGACTGGTCCTTAAGGCTCCAGTGTCAGGATCCACAGTGAAGTAGCCTGCTGGGTCCCCAGAGCTTATTGTGTAAGCGATGCCCCTGGAATTACCTGTAGTGACAAAATGATGCTCAAACAAAGGCAACAACTTTCTTTTCATATATGCATATATGCAGAAGTTGCAGATTTCAGGTCATAGTTTACTTCCATAGTCCTCACCTGTCTTACTGCTGGCCTGGACGATGCCGACCACTGTTCCACGCAGGGCGTCCTCTGATACAGTAAAGTAGTACTGAGCCTGTTCGAATACAGGGGGTGCCACCAGCCCTGCCACCACACTAATGTTGACTCTTGCATTTTCTAAAGCCAAGAGGCCACCACCATCTTGAGCAGAGATAACCATGGGAATAACGGAGTTGGCTTTCCCATAGACTGACCGAGACAGGGAGATAACACCTACAAAATAGTTAAAAACAGCTTAGTTTATTTGCTTATACAAAATACAACCATGCTTTCACGTGATTAGGAAAATCCTTTTTCCAACCTGTGTCTTTGTTGAGGGTAAAGTATGGGGAGGCTCCTCCAGGTAGTGTTTTGTATGTAATTTTGCCGTTCTCGCCTGAGTCTGGGTCATAGGCCATCACTCTAAGAACAGATGTCCCAGGGGCACTCTGTGTGCTCAAACTAACAGCGTAACTGAGTGGGTAAAAAGCGGGTCTATTATCGTTCACGTCCACCAAGTCCACCTTCACATAGGCTACTGAGCTCAGTCCACCCTGCAGAAGAAAACAGACAAACCTATTGATATGCATACACCAAGCAGCAGGCTGTTCAGACTGTCACTGAACATGCACCACCTATGTGATTGTGTTTAGGGGTCCTAGCCCTGTAATTTCCCTCCATTTGTATCAATCCTAGAAAGTAAACTATCTATTCTTTTCTAAGGATGTTCATTATACGGAAAATGTAAAAATAACGGCAGTCACAGGATAATACATTTTGAATAGCCAGTTTAACAGTAAAATGTTGAATGTTAGGAAATAGATAAAAATAATCAAAGAATATGTGCAGATAATCCAAATACTACACAAGAAAAGTATATCAATTAGATGAGATATTATATTCATGCTACACAATTAGATGTAATAGCTGTCTCAAATGCTCAATTTGAATTTACCAAGCTAGACTCATAAGGTTTTAAGTTACTCTTTGATGATTTATTTTTGTTTGTATGTAGCAGTTCTCTTTTTAAACACTAGGAGCTTCCACTTAGAAAATGTAATACTTTAATGTATTTAACTGATGCATGTAGATTTCATCCAAAAACTTTGTAGTGCCTCGTCTTATGGTGATAAAGCACTGCAAATCAGGATGAAATAATTCACATCCTTACTTTGCATGTTCTGTTCTTGGTATCACTCAGAAACATCATTAGTAGCAAATTGACTCCTAACTTCCTTTTTTTATTTTTACAGACATTTAGATTATTACAGATATTAGGGTAGATAATTATCAAAGGCAAACTTGATGATGGTTTAAATGCTCATGAAACAGCATATACTTGAATTAAGTTCTTAAATTCTCAAGACTGGAGTTGATTTAAAAATGTTGAAGTCTTATTAGGTTGGGCTACTATTAGTTGTTAGTTTCCACCTGCAGGACTAATTAATCTATGTTTTTCATCACATCAGAACCCGAACAGATTTTTCTACTGCAGGTAAGATATTGATTGCTTATATGAAAGCAACATAACCTCTCTCCAGAAATCATGAACTCTCCCTTAAAAAATGAAAAAGAAAAAAGAATTAAAGCCTGTTAAAGGTTCAATGTGTGGTGGAGACTGCTAAAGAAACAGATTTGTGAATGAGCATAGATTAATAACTTCCCTCGGGAAAGAGAAATATCTCAAGATCCATGTTGGGCGAGTGTTCCCAAGGAACCTGACTCTATTTCATTGGCTTTTTATTTGAAAAGAATACTGTGCAGGCTTTTCATTTGGACCAGGTGGCAAAACCAAGGGAGGTGGTAGTTCAGCTTGTTAAAGTATTACTCCTTGACAGTTGAGGTATTTCTCCATCTGATTACTTTAACATACCCAAAGTCATTTTCCTTCATATAAAACCTTTCCATCTTTAAGTAGTTTTTGGCAGCCAGCGAATAAGATGGCTGAGCAAGACTACCTACCATGAAGAGCTTTCCTGACTGTTACTTTTTACAGTAATTTTTTTTTTTACTCTTTTTATTTTTATATTTTTGCATTGCAGGTTCTGTCTTTGCTCTGCTGTTAAAAAAAAAAAAAAGCGTGGCTGCCATGTTTATAGGATTACAATGTGGCTCACAGGATTCCCATTAAGCGTAATTTCAAAGGACGGTGGCTTACCCCGTCTACTGCAGTTACAGTGAAGTCGAAACTGTCCGGCCCTTGATCCCTGTCTACTACAACGTTAGTGCAGATCTGGCCCGTCTCCTTGCCAATGGTAAACTGAGAGGGAACAGCACTGTTACTGCCAGAGCCAAGGGAGTAGGAGACAGAGCCAAAGGAGCCTCCATCCGCATCTGTCGCCGTCACCTAGAGTAACAAAAACATGTCAATGGTTAAAAACGACAACACTGCATGTTAAAATCAGGGCAAGTATGGTATGCTAAAGTGGCAACATATGAAAATATTTTTATGTAGAGGGATGCAAGGGGGATGACCGACAAAAAGCAGGAGCATATGAATGCTAGAAGTCTTTGAAAGCATCTTTGAACCTATTCTTTAGGCCAAACAGGACTTCTGGCTGAATCTGAATCAGAGTCAAAGAAGATTTTTGGCAGAATGTTGATTGACTTTCAATGGCTCTAAGGGAAATTAGCCAAGAGGAAATACAGCCTTATAAGTGTCTGTCTGAAAAGATGGTTTCAGGGTTGGTTGGGCAATAATGAAATACTCCACATTATGACTATTTTTATTAATACTGCACATCTACAGAGATGAAATCATCAGTGCTACACGAGCAACTTTCTAACCGTCAGCCAGGAAGCAGATTTAATTACCCCATGATCTCCAAGGACAGCAAAAGGTAAACAGACCAATCAGATTAGGCCCCTGGGTATCGCTGGTGTAATTGTTAGCAAGTGTGGGCTTTAGATTACTTTAGGGGTAAACCTCACAAGTTGATTAGATTTCACCATCCTTCCATGTTTTATAAATGGAGCTTTTGAGGAAAACATTAATGGGAAGAAATGCTCGGGTGCTCGGGCCCTCAGTGGCACACTCATCAGGAGCACTGCCAAGAAAAATAAGGCGACCAATGCTTATCATCAAATCCTTTTTTTTTTTTTAAGTCGACGTTGGAATGAGTAGTTGGAAATCATTCATTCGAGGTGATGAGTTTGGCTACAGTCATTGAGCCTCCATCTCTTTCCTAAGCAGATGGCAGACGGGGGCTCAGCAGAGAGCATGGCCCACACTCTTGAATGTAACTCCTAACAGAGGGTGAGTGGTGTGTAGGAGTGAGAGAGTTGTAAAGCTGGCAGGGACGCCAGCCGAAGAGAAGAATAATAAACCACATGAGGAAAGAGGAAACTGAGCGCAATGCAAGAAAGCTAGTCCATTTTTTAAGAAGTAGCAGACTGCAGCTGACTTCAATACTTTTTTATTCTGGGGGTTGTAGGTGTTTGTTTTTGTCCGTATGTAATGAGGAGGGGTATTTATAACAACCTTACATGGGGGAGATTTTTTGTACTGAGGCCACAATTTCGATAAAAAAAAAAAAAACTTTCTTTTTTCAAAGCTGTATGAAAATGTTTGTTCTTTTTCCTGGCAGACATAAAAATTCACGAGGTGACTCACATTTTATTCATTGTCATACAGCTAAAGCACCATCCCGACAATGGAAATCAATCGACATAATTTCATGGCTTATCCAGGTTGACCAGCCTTTTACACTGTATATTCATTCCAACTCTGGCCAACACAACAAAACTGATGTTAAGGGAATATTTAGTCCACCTGATCAACCAACTTTTCAAGCCCATTAAAGCTGATCCCAGTTACCAAGGTTATCACTATTGCCTTTCCCTCATCTTCTGGCACTTTGTGGTGTAAATGGGGGAAACCTTTCCACTAGCAAAGCACAAGCAAAGACATCTTCTTTAGTTCTTACCGATGTGGAATACATTCCAACGCTTTTACATTCTAACACACTCTTTTAGATTCAATAGTAAGTGATTCCAAACAACTTTAACCAACACATCACAATGATTGCTTTGTAATTGCTTTGAAATTTTCTGAATGTTTCTTCTAGTCTATTTATATATAATTATTTTAATATTTAAACATCCTAAATTAAGTACATTAGATCCTTTTATAGTGGAAGATGAACAGATTACTGTAAACAGGACTAAAATCTGAAAAAGATTATAGTGAAAATATGTAAATTAGTTAATTGACTTGAAAAAACCCTGTTTGTGTGTATGCAATTCACACCAAAGACTATTTTAGAAACCAGAGTTTAAGCGATGCACTGTGGCACATTTTATTCCCCAGAGATACTGTTGTTCTGTGTTTAGATAGCTTAAAATGAATTATCTACAGTAGTAAAGTTAAATCAGCATCAGTAGCATTACTTTTTTTATATATATTTCTAAACAACCAAATTATTGTAATATAAATGACTTAATGAGTTTTGCATCAAGTACATTTCTGGAAGGAGTCATTTAGGGTTCTGTGGAGATTGAACGTTCAGTTCTCCTATATTTAGAGCTTAACAGTAGAATATTAATGTTCTTCTGCTGGAACACTGATAATTTCTATGCCTACTACCTTTTTCAAAGCACACAAGGGGCCAAATGCAAATTAAAGTAAGAATTACAATTCCTCCAACCACAACGCATTAATCCTCTGGTGCCTCTGGTGTTAAGAATTTTCAGAAGATGAGACAAAAATCTGGGAACAGAAGATCCTAGCCAAGGAAACAGGTTCCATTAAGTCTTGAGGTAATGAAGTGAAGGGTGCTAGAAACTTCTAAGTGATGTTTTTTTTTTTACTTAAATATACATACAAAGTAGTGAAAGTGAAACCAATTCATTTCAAACAGCAAATTTATAAATTTAACACATATTATCATTGTATGTATGTAATTGTGTCTATCTATCTATCTATCTATCTATCTATCTATCTATCTATCTATCTATCTATCTATCTATCTATCTATCTATCTATCTATCTATCTATAAAACTACATTACATACACATAATTACACATTACATGTGTAATTAGTACTTTTAATATATTATCATGAAAAGATGTTGACCCTGGGATTAAATATAGGCATCCTAAAGTGCCAAACTAAAGCTGAGCTAAATGAAAACGCATTGAATTTGCAAAAAATACAAACTGTAGGTCCAGAGCTTTTCAGACATTGCAGACATTTCTGTTGTTGTTGCTGTAACAATTGGCTCCCTTTTTTTGTTTGTTAACAAATTCCAATTTAACTCTTTTCCTCATCTATCTTAGAGAAATTCAACTGGCATGGTGTCATCTTATGTAATGAAGGCATCACAGTGAGTTCACTTCAAAGATTCAGAGATCCTGCAGCTGTATGACCGAGTATTAGTTCTGGATGGAAATAGTGATTCATCCTAAGAAACTCAGTTTTCTTTGGTGAAAACACACCGTCATCCTAAGTAATATCCAGAAAGCATTTTGTACTCCATGCACCGTCTTCACAGCCCGACTGACAAAAAATGCATTTTGAGATAAAACTACAGAATATTTCTACATACAACTTCCATTTAAAAACATTAAGGACTGTGTTTGTATAATGTTTCTATTCTTTAAGTTCCTTATAAATTCTCTACTTTTTGACATTATTACTGCAATATACGTATGAAAATGTTTTAGTTAGTGCTTTCTGGCATTTTAGTATGATTTATGGACTTATTATTCTCTTGCATTTTTCCCTGGTTGAGTGTTTTCAAAAGAAACCTCAACAGCAAATGTGCTTGGCCTACACAAACACTACCCAAATTTGGATTATATATAGAAGAACGAGATATACGTGAAGCCCAAATATAACTATCAGCACCACTGATCATGTGCTAACTGAAGCAGGTTACAGACAGCGATTAGACAGGTCTCTGAAAATTATCCCATTCACCTCCTGATAATTTGAGTTTCTGAAGCTACTTAGCTCATACCAGAGACCACAACTATTGTCAAAATAAACCTAGTTGTTTAACTTGACATAGATATGAAGACACAGTTTCAGTTTCCAGACGAGTTCTTTTGGCACTTCACACGTATTACACAATTTTCACCAGATTAAATGTTTGAAAGCAGAAGTAACCCTAGCTCCCCTGCAGCAGCCAGAAGTATTCTCCCTACACTTCTAGTCTGTGAGTGAGACATGATGGTGGCTGTCTTATCAGTGGGGAAAAGGCAATGTTTGTCTAAGCCCTTTATAACTCATGTAGGTTGGAAATCTAAAGATGAGTGGAGTACTTCTTGCTTCTACAATCACATTCGAGAACCGTCCAAACAAAAATGCTGATTAACTGTCCCAATAAAAAATATATTTTTCACCCTAGAGCACACCACAATAAGGCTTTTGGTGTTCTAAAAAAATAGTTTTAAAAATCCTTGTATTGTGAGACTTTTTTTTAAAATAAATATCACAAATTAAGTTTAAAATTTACTGACAATACACCAATAGGACCTTTGCATTCTCTTGCACATGATATAACAGTATGACCTTTTCCCCTAAGTTATTCTTTCTTACTTAACCATTTTTTGCAGGAAGTGTAGCAAAGACACAGGAAATAAGAAAAAACAGCAAAGGAATGATGCAAATATCTAAGAGGTAAAGTACCGGCAATGTCGTTTATAATCATGCCTCCTAAAGTTTAGAGCGCCCAGTTAAACAAATCTGTCTCACGAAGTTCTCATTGAGACCAGCCAATCAGGACAGGGCCACTGCCAATCCAAACAGGCCTGAAATGACGGAGTCAATGAGTAAATGTTTGCCATTTAGGAAGTTTTCAGGCAGATCCAACATTTGCTAGAGGTTATCTAGTGGTTGGATCCTAAATGCCTGCTCAGACGCAAACTTACAAACATGAGAGATAATAGCGATTCCTTTATGCCCGATGTTAACCGTGCACTATAAGACAAGAAGCCGGATAATTATGTCCTGAGATTATGTCAAAGTGAAAACATTTTCTTGAATTTAATAAAATAAATGCAATAAAAGAAAAAGGTACTCATCGGTATCCTGCCTAAAAGAAAACTAAATACAACTCTAACACCTTGACACACATGGAAGTATTAGAACACAAGCTAAGTTCAATATGACAGAAACTAGTCTTAAAGTCTTGCTTTTTTAAAACGCTATTTGATTTTTTTATAATAAAAATATGGATACTAAAATGTCAATGAGTTTTTTCTCCACAGTTTGAATTGGATCTGGTTGATATGTGGATTTGATTGAATTTTAAAGACATGCCAACCAGAATTCTCAAACTACTTTAACTGCAAGACTCGTTTAGCCCAAGATGATTCAACATGCAAAAAGACTGATGATATGACACAGATCATTAGAAGGCAGCAAAGACAAAGAGGAAGGCGTAGGCTCAAAGAGTGGGCGAGTTGTAGAAATCTGGAGTGAGAGACGCTTTGAGCTGTCACAGCTGGTGTGAAGCCATGCACACTACTCCCTGTCTATTGTCCTGGCATCACTTCAGAGAAAGCAGATGTGAGGAAAATCAGCCAAATACCTCCCTCCAAGGCCTCTTTCTTTACTCACTAAAGTAGAGGGGATACGTGGGTCAGAAATGTTTGGGACATGTTTAACACCACACGAAAGAGTCGGACAGAGACCACAACGTGCCGGTGGAAGGAAGAAACCCACGCAACTGTTGACAAATATGTCAGAATAGCACATGTTAGAAGCTTAAGCAATGTTTTGATCAAGACCAACCATATGTGAAATATTTGCATGGTTACATCAGGAGAGTCTGTAAGAGCGTGACATCAAGAGTTCCCCTGTGTATTTTTGGGTGAACTTTTGGGGCGAGGTGAAATTTGAGAAGATATCATGAAGTATATTACAGCACCACTCACCAATTATGGAGGGTAATGCGAGGCTCAGAGACTTCTGTCTTCATTCTTTTCTCTCGTGCTACTTGCAATTTATTCCCTCTTTGCAAATATGGTTACTGTTCATCAGAGGTGGAAGATGTGGAGTCATCAAGTCATCTCTATATCATGTATTTGTACTACAGCAGTGAACCAGGTGAGTCCAATCTGTACAGAGAATTCAATTGTGCAGTTTGGACTCACCTGGTTCAGTCACTGGGCAGAAAAAAATACATGACCTAGAGATGACTTGATGGCTCCACATCTCCCACCTCTGCTGTTCATGCTGCATACTGTTGTTTTTCAATTTTTTAGTTGGTAAACCTGGCCAGGGGCTTTTATATTTAGTTGTGCAGCTTTCCTGGAAGCGGTCATTGACAGAGATGTTGCAACTGGATCATTGAAAAGCTACCTTAAACACTGTTTCTTGTTCAATAAAAAGAACACTGTGCCCAATTTTAAGTGGTCCTCCTGTGTCTCCCTCTTGCTTGAACAACCAATAGTAGCAGCTGAGCAATAAGCCCAGTAAAAAGGTTTTCATCCTCAAAAATATGCTCTTTCACGTAGAATAACTTCTGATAAAGCTAATCATTTCCACTCTTGAAACTGAATCGTAATCTAATATTTCATTAAGATAAAGTGCACATTTAGAGGTTGAGCTTGAAGAAGAGAGATTTCTATATTCACAGTTATTCACAGCTATACTTTCTTTGAATAACTGAAGCTTAGTAAAGTGTATAACAAAGTCCGGGAGGTCTGATTTCCTGCACCTTTTAGGTATTTCTCTGCTTAAATAAAAGCTGCAGAACATCAGACCCAGAGAAGCATTATCAAGAAACCCTGTATAATGCAGAATAGAATAGAATAGAACAGAATAGAATAGAAAATCCATTTATTGTTCCACAATGGGAAAATTGCAGGAAGGCTTTAATGTATATAAACTCAGGAATCAAATCACTGTTGTTGTACCTGAGCTAGAGCGCACCAGTTTAAGTAGACAACAATATTCAACTTGCGAAAGTTATTAAATAAGTTTTATATGGATTAAGCAGGATCATGTGCAATCAAATCAGAATCTTTTCAGGAAATGTAAAAAAGTTGGGTCCATAATTGTTTGACTTTAAATGTATCTTGAGCTGTCTGTGTACTTTAAATGGGTATAATAACATATTTATTTTATGTACATATTAATCTAAAGCAAATATGCGGAATACGATGACATTTCTGTGAGTTGGTGACATATATGAACTGAACTGTGAATCGGAACAAAAACTTCAAGGTACTACAACAAAGTTCAGTGGCATGCTTTTATTGCTGCATAGTGCTGGAAAATATATTCTAAAAAATACGATATATAAAACATAGATAGTATTACTTTTAAAATTTTGCTTTTTTATTTCAGTTTTGACAGTAGCCAGACTTTAGATAGGTTAAAAATCTGTTTGAACTTCTCGTTTGAAATTCTGAAAATAAATGAAAAAAACCCATAAACATCTGTCAACATCCCTGCTTCACTGAAACATAAACAATTTATTCCAGATTTAACAAGTTAAATATCTGTCCATATGTGCATTTTCATGAATTAGGGTATCCCCATGAAGGACAGTATAACTGTCAAAGTTAATAACTATCTTAATCACAGAGATTTTTAAAGCACCAACCAGTTGCCAAATTGTATCCTCCAGATCTGTCTTTCACTGTGGAAATAGCTTCCAACTGTCGCAGTAATGACTTAACCCGACATGAACTGCAGATGAACATTAATAAAATATGTTGCACATGCTGCAGAGTAAACATGACAACATTTAATACTTGTTGCAAAAAGTTCAATAGGTGCTCAGTTAGACAGACTCACATTTGGCTGCTGACAGAGAAGCTGTGCAAAGCAACATGTGCTCTGCAGTGTAACGGTTCCTATCATCCATAGAACTGGGTTCCCTTAGTTGTTCTTTAAAGTAAATGACTGTACTGTACATCCTTGTAAAATGAGGCAAAATAAGTATTTGATATCAAGTCAATAAAGTAAACCTGAGCTAGAACTTTTTATATTCCTGTTAGCTGAATATTGCATTGATGTAAACATGGAGAAAGTGGGTTGAGGGCAGCAGGTTAGAAAGGTTTTCAATCCAAAAGTATAGCAGAGGAACAAAAGAGAGATAATATACAGTAACTTGCAACTGGATTGCTCACTTGGGAAAGTATACGTTTTCCAACTCTCCCCTGTCATACATGGCCGTCTGTAACCAGCACACTGCTGGAAAAGATAAACAGAAACATCATAACAGAGTTTCTGTATTTCTTCGCTCAGACAGAGTTCAGGTCAGTGTGTTGAATGACTACTCCTAAGTTGTCAAAGAAAATCATCTTCACTCTTACTCCACATATTTCCCCTAATGTCTTGCCAACTTTTAAAGTCCTGACTATACAAAGTCGAAGTTTTTATAGTTAGGGTAAAACTGAAGTAGAGACATTTTAAACAGTCTGATTGTGTAGGAGTTTTAAATATATTAAGCTAATTTTTAGAAATGTTTCCATTGCAACTTCATATTAGTATATTATAACAGTAAAATTAGGGTGTGTGATTTTAATACATTTAAGGTCAGACTTGATTAATTTGAGAATATGGTAATAACAAAGCACTTTGTTTTTGTATTCTACGGTAATAAAAATCAAATACTGAACTGCCTTGAAAGCATATGCTTTCTTTTCCTTCTTTTCTAGAGATACACTGAGTAATAAACTGGCATTTGGAATTGGTCAATTTTCGGCTTGACCAGATTGTAGAAGTGACTGGCTGGTCAGAAACCCCATGTCTTATCTTTTTCCAATTAATGATTGCACAGTATGGAAGCTGTGCTAAGCAGTCCTGACAGCCCATTCTTCAGTTTGTAGGCTTTTTGTTGAAGAAAGAATACTCTAAATTAGCTTCTGTCAGAAATTATTTCTTACAATGTTTCAGACATTTTTACAGATGTGAGATTTTTACAGCAAAGGCTTCTGTCTGTCTCCAGTATTTATTAGCCAGCAGGCAGCTCCACCCTGGACAGATCTCTACAGTCTAGACACTAGACATGAGACAGGTGCTGTTCTTTTATCCTTTGTTAACATGGTTATTAAAAAAAATATAAAAGAAGATTGAAACCAACTGAAAATCGGTACATCTGGGTCAAAGATGAACAAAACCAGATTGGAAAAAAAAAAACAGAAAGCTCTGATCCATGTATTTTATTTTATTTTTTTGCAAGTATCACTGTAAGTCATGGTTCCATAAAATCCCCACAAACAAAAGCTGGTTATATAAACTTAAAACTCGTGGGATAATAACTAAAACATTTACAGCACAAATACCTCCCTAAATGCAAATAAACCTGCTTATAAATGTGTTCAGCAGGACTTAGGTTTCTACCAAAAAACATTGTGTTGATTAAGAGAGCCATCTCTACTCATTCATATCTATACATGTATATCCATAAATATTCTATTTGTTATGTTTTTTACCATCTTTATACATCTAAAAACAGGACATATTTTGGTGCATGCATTTGAAAACAATTGCATTTTAAATAAAAGGAAGAGGCTAAGACACGTTTTTAGCTCTTAAATCTCAATAGAAGTATAATTCATCTTGGCATTCTGTGTAATTTAGGACTTATCAAAAAGTTCAGATTCCAATAAGGTTAGGTGGTCTGCATTTTTTAAGCTTTCATTAAGCTTTCTTCTAAAACTCTTGTGTCTGTTTCTCATCAGGGCCTTGCATCTGGAAGCTATTAGGTATCTTACCTTGTAAGGAAAAAAAGGAATCGTAAAAAAAGTTAAATGAGCAGAGGGGAAAGATATTAAAGGTAAAGTTAGCGGATCTGAATTTAGAGCAGCTTTGATAACAATGTCACATTTTTGTAGCTTTTTAACAACAACAAAATGCAGGTTATTAAAGAGCACAGTCTCAATTGAAACAACCAAACAAAAAAATTACATATATTTAACTGCACTAACAAGCTTTCTGTGGCACTGGATGTCTACAAACATGGATCAGATTATTCAAGATGGAAGACTGAAACAATTGAGATGACTGCATCATAAAAACTTTCAAATATTTCTAAACCATTCTGGTAAACATCAAGTCAGTTCTCATTTGAGGTGAGTCATGATCCAACAACATCAACTGACAGCACCAGATTCATTAAAATAAATTGTGTCAAGCTATACAGTAAAAAAAAAGTTTAACTTGTTGATTTTATGTTGAAAACTGAATGAATGAATTAGCAAAAAGACTACAGGACTGCTGCAGATGGACCACCTGCTATTAGTAAAGTAAGTGTAATATAAGTTTTTAAAATACTTAGAAAGATGACAAAAACTTAACTGGATATGTTAAGTGTGTTGCTGATGTGGCATTAACCCCTGACCACCTGGGATGACAGATGTTCCCTCTGAGACACTTCTGTTCTAGTCATTAACCTTTTTGTTTTTCAAAGGTCAAACAGAATAACAAACAGCCACATATTTTTGGAAGGTAGACAGCAAATATTTGTCTAATGGAACCAAGATTCTGACCATACTGAAGATAAACTACTTTAATAAATATAACTTTGCATCCAAAATTTCAAATCAGTCAGCTATAAAAATGTTAGTGCTTTTTTATTATATTTAAACCTGATACATATTTAAATCAAGTAAAGATACTTGACTTTATATATTACTTTAGTGGCCATGAACACAGAGCAGACATGACAGAATGATTGGCCCTTTAAAGAAGGATCACTGCACACATTTGAGGGAACCCCTTTTAAACTAAAAGTCTGGTGAATGCACTGATCCAGTGAGAGATGCTGAGTAGATTTACTAAGAAGACTGTAGGGAGTTAACCTCATATCAGACACCCAAGAAGGCGGCATTGTCAGACTTTTACTTGGCTCTGGTTCAGCTGCTCATCCCTTTCACAGTATCCAATAGCATTGCTGAGGCCTGGTCTGGTGAGTCAAAGCAGGAGGTGAATAGCAAAGACCGGGTTGGTGGGAGGGGAGCTAATACGAACCATCCACAGCGTGGGGAAACAAGAGCACTGATGTGGGTTAGGCAAGTGCTACAGCTGCCTGCGGTGGGTGGGAGAATGCCCACTGAGCCCGGCATGCACAAACAAAGTACAGATGTATGAAGAGTCAGCATGTACCTGGGCACCATAAATCAATAAATCTCTTTGATTAAATAGCTATAAGAATATTCAGTGCGTGAGTGGTCTCTGCTCTCAGTGTTAGCCATGAATGCTGCTTCACTCCAGCTATAAAACTGGGTCTATTTTCTTCTCTGTAATACTAAAATTAAAGATTCACGGAGTAAAAATTTTGAAATTAGAAAACTTAAGGAATTGAAGTTTGAGAATGCGCTGAAATACTGCAGGCATTTTGTTCCACTTTACAAACTTTTAAAGACAGATGGGATATTACATAACACATCCACTCACTATAGAGTTGGAGCTGCATCTATAATGTTAATCTTCTCTTTCACAACTTCCTGAAGATGTTCAACTGCACTGAGAAGCTGAACTTATTGTCAGCTTGGAGAACAGAGATAATGCGTAATTGATACTATTATATTCCCCAAACCACTATACCCTTCCTAAAGTCTTGATACAGGGCAGGATAGATGCATGCTTTCATGTTTTATACGCACATTTTGATTCTAATGTCTGAGTTTTATGGGTAACAAAAAGAATCATAGAACCCTGAAAATTATTTTTTTTTATGTGTAAATTTGTCAGCATGTTTAAAGTCTAGCCTCTTGTACTGATTTGAAAAGAGTGGCAACCAGTGTGTTATTCTGCTGATGTAGGCCATCTGCGTTAATGTTCAGCATTTTGTGTACTCATACATCCTATTATGCATAGCTTTGTCATTAAAGGAGATTATTTGAACTCCTTTATGCCCTTCTTGTATCTTGACTCATTTGCCCCTTCTGAATGCAACAAGAGCACTCACTAAATTGTTTATTTTTTACACCATGGTTGTGAGTACAAATCCCATGAGATCAACAACAACCATCCAACTCCATTAAAATCAAAGGCAAATATAACCCAGTATTACACAGCTTTAGGAATTTTTCTTCATCAAGTCTAGTCTAATCTTGTATTAGTGTGCCTTCTAAAAAGCAGAAAGTGATATTTATGCTCCTTGTTGAAATTTTATTTTATTTTTTAGAAGAAACTGTTATTTATCGGCAGAATTTTCCAAAAAGTCTAACTGTCAGAGTCTAAAGGTTAAGCATGTTATGCTCAATCTCCTCTTTGATTTATCTCTGTTCTCAATTTACCAATTGCAAAAATATATATTTTAGTTTCCAACTATTACTTCCAAATAATAACAAGCCATAACTATAGTACACAAATTACATGTAAAAAAAAAAAAGAAAAAAAAAAGAAATTCTACTTTCTTTCCACGCTATTTTTCTCTTTTACTTTGGATATAAGGTACTTGAAATCCTATTATTGTATAAGAAAGAAAATAAGATAGTCAGCCCGAATCGGGCAATATCATGTGAAGATGTTCTCAAGTTAAGATGTGGCTTTCAAAAAGAGTAAAATATATGTTTCTTGATAGTGATTGTGCCATGGTATTATTTTTCTCTAGAAAACAATATTTAAATCAGGGAGCTTGGCAAACAGAGACAGAGTGATGTATATCATTATGTGTAAATGCTTACTTTAAGAGGATCTGGTCCAGTCTCGCAAATAAGGTACATCCTTGTATTGTTTATGAATTTCATTTGAAGAAAAATTGCATAGATTTATAGGCAAAACTCTTAATTATCTAAAAGTGCATAACTTCATTGTTTTAAGTGATTACCCTATTTAATATTGAACAAATTGTAACATTTGGTGTAACTGGTAGATCCTACTGCTGATGCTGTTTCTTATCCCGCCACATTTAGTATAATAGCAACTCTGATATACTAGAATTGATATAAACATGACAAAATTAAGAGCTATTATCCTAAAAGGATTTTAAATATAAGGAACTTGCAGTAAATGTAATTCTCTTTTAGGGGAAAAGAAAACCTGAAGGGGACAAAATCAAAGTGAATAGTATTAGCCATAATAAGATTAGTTTGTGCATTTCAGTTTGGCCTCTGTGATTTGATTTAAGTTTAATCCACAACAAATGTATTTATTTTTTTATAACCCAGTGATAAATTTCAACATCCATATAAAAACAGAAGTATGCTAATTAAAAGAGCTAGTTATATACCAGCTGAAATCAAAAAGGGTTACACTTTTACTCAAATAATCAAACAAATAATTCATTAAAAAAACAATTGGATTATTTTAATTTGGAAATGAGCAGCAAGGAAGAAATGATGGAGGTGGGACTGGAGGGTTCAGCATGGACTAAGAAGGTCATGAAGGTCCACTGGAAGGATAAATATAAACAGACTCTTTCACTGACAGATAAACACTACAGACGCACCAAAACTGCTCAGGCTGTGTTCTGGCTCGAGCTGTTTCTCTCTTGTAAACTATGTTTTAACTGCAAGCCTAGCACTGAAAGCTAGACGTGAGCTACACGCACACACAGAGCATGCTGTGGCATTGGACACTGTCCAGATAGCTGACTGTCTGTTTAGACCTTTTTATTTCATTTCACCAACTCGCATAATTGCAATTCAACATAAGCACATCCTGAGATGACAGAGTGTACAGATATCCAGATGAATTTAGACACAGTAATACGCAACAGCTGTTATACTGGTGGCTTGTTGTCATCACACATTGAATCCCAACTTTAATCCTGCTGGGGGAAAAAAACCAAAACAAAAACAGATGATTGGATTTTCCATATTTACTCTTGCAGATTTTCCACTATCATATAAGACTCATGTTTCTTCGTTAAAACTGGATACCTCTCTGTTATGTTAGCGCAGTGTTCTCGGAAGGCATGTTCTGTCTTATTTCTAAGTTGCGTGTACCAGCATTTGATTCATGAGATAGATTTCCTTTTCACATAAATTCTTTTAAGCCTCCAAAGTCATAGGCGGGATTCATTTCCTCTCTACCATATTTATTTAGCTCTCAGCAAAATATTTAGGTGATAGAGTAATTATATTTTATCTTGTATACATGTCCAATCCTCTACTTCATGTGATTCATTTCAAACAATCCCCTTAGAGTATACATAAGGTAGTCAGTGAGCACTTAAGTTGTTTTTCAGTGCAGAGGGGACTTCCACACTAAACATGCCCTTCCAAACAAGCTCTTAAATGCAACACGCATACGTTGGATTAAAACATTTTTATACTTCATAAAAGATAATAATTTGTTTGGATTAGACACAACAAACCTTTGGCAAGGACCTGGAAGTATACTTAAACACACCTCTACTTTGCCTCACTTTCTATCCAAGTGCACTTATTTATGAGCCAGAATCTGCTCAGTGATTACATTTCCTGCTTTCTGCAAAGCAGGGAGGCTTGCATAGAATGGAGTTGTTATCATCAAGTGTCTCGAGATATGCTTCAGTATTAATTACACTTCCAGCTGTGCAGAAAAATGTCTTCTGTGTAAATGGTCTGTGCTGGGCAATTCATAGAGAAATCCATCTACTCAGTGAGCAACAAAAAATAATTTCACACCATAATAGTTTTATCTGAATATTTTAAATTTCTAAAGTACATAACTAAAGGTTTGCTTTGTCTATAAAGATCCTGTCAGTTCTGATTTGACTCCAGGTTTTCAATTTTGTGTTAATCATATCAAATGGCAGGAAAAAAAAACTTTAATTATTATGCTAAATCAGACTCTGGGGTACATAACTTTGCTTTTTTTTCACGTCCTAACATGAACTGATCAGCTTGAAATACAATTTCACTGTATGCTGATTTTTTTCCAAAAAGAAGATCAAGCTAACATTTTTATATCAACATTTAGGGCATTTTGAAGTGAGCAAATATTCAACAGTTTTAATAGAGTGTTTAAATTATGTTTATTTAAGCTCAAAGGGGTATAGTCTTGTTATATGACTTACATCACACCAGCAGCTCACTCTGGTTGCATACAAAATTTTCTGAAAGATTTTAGCATCTTGCTGGTGTATTATTTGATTATATTTGTACTATATGCTTTGTTTTTACTTGTTAGCACAAAAAAAGCCCCTCTGTATTGTTACGATAACTGTGCGTGACAATGCAGGATATTGCACGTGTTCAAGGGGTAAACACGTAATGTAGTAATGGGTCTAAGCAAGTTAGCACCTCCTGGCAGAATTGTTAGAAAAGTTCAAGATCTAGAGAAAAAAGTGCAAAAAATTATTAATTCCAAGTAGGGGAAGCCTTGAATAATGCTCGGAATATGGTACAAATGTTGGTCTTTATTGAAACTAGTGGTAAAACTTCTTTGACATTCAGATGTTGTTCGAAATAGATGTGTTAGCACACGTCCTTACCAATCAAAGCTGGCTGTATGTTGGGGCAAGAGGGGGCAAATAATTACCAAACTTTTTTCCATATTTACCTGGGCCTTTTCAAAAAATTACTATCCCTGGTAAGTTTCATCATTATTTTCTCAATGAAGGCTTTTTTTTTTTTATCTTGTCAGGGTTCTGCCCTTTGTTTAGGTTTATTTTTAGTTTCTTTATAATTTTCTGTCTTGGTACTTGTTTCCTTTCCCCTTGGTTCCCTTCTAGTTAGTTCCATCCACACCTGTTTTATATCAGCTCATTAGTCCATTCTTGTTTCTGTTCCCCAAAATGCAGAACAATATTTAATGATATCAGTTTAAAATTAAAATTCTTCCATAATCTGAGTCCTTTAATTTAAACGAATCTCTCTAAAACCACTGTTCTGAATGTATTTTATTTTTTTTTAGATTTTAGCTCTTAGATATCACCCCAATCCGATGAAGGTAACATAAGTAAACAATATCAATGCATATGGTAGGGCATATACAGATGAAGATCCCATTTCCCCCTGCCCCATCATGTCTCTAGGCTTAGAAATGGCCCTGCTAATAATACTGATACCAGTGATAGCAATGCTGCACATCATTTCTACAGTCTATTAACATATAACATTAAAAATACCAAGAAATTATTTGATTAAAATAAAGAGGGGGGTGCAGCTTTCTTTCATTAAAGATCGGGTTCAGTTAAGAGGTCACCAATAATGCACCTAAAAGAAAATAGCATTTTAATACCTTTAATTGAAATGTCTCTTATCTTTATGCTATGTCCGGTTTGCATTTGGTAGGGACAGTTTTTTTTTGTTATTGCTTAATGTTCTGGAGGGACGCTCTGGAGTGTTTACCACACCTCTATTTTATACTCGGAATTGTCAGAGAACATTTTCTGTAAATGCTTAAATATTACTGAGCACTTGTGGTATGCATGACCTGGTACAGCTGTAACACTCAAGCCCTCCCTCCCCTTAGGTTAGTGAGAGTAGCAGAAAACTGAGACTTTCTAGTAGCTCAGCTGAGATTATCGCTGCAGATACAGGTTCCTTGACTCATTAGATTAAGTCAGCCATAAAAAAACAAACCTTGGGGTTAAAATGAAAGCAGAACTTAAATTTGACATTCAGATCAGGGAAGATCAAGCTTTTCTTTTTTTCAGTTGAGGCAGTTTGCCAAAATCAGCCAATTTGTTCTAGGAAGAACTTTGGGATACCAACCCACTCCTTGGTCACCATCTTACTGGATGGATAATGTACTTTATGTAAAGTTTAGTAGTTATTTGTAGTTATTATATTTAACTAAAGTGCGCAATAAATTAAGCTGTATGTCTTTTAGCAATTTTATACATATAAGGAGAATTTATTTCACTCAACTTGCTTTGCACACATTTAAAAATCCATTTAAAGGCTGTATTTATTTCGATAGCCTTCATGTCATCATTATTGCCTGTTGCATCCTCATACACCAACCTGTTGATTAATTTCAGCTCATTACACTTTTCATTTTACCTATGGATGGATGAGTTAGCCGAGATGGATTCTATATTTAATACGGCAGTTATAAAATTAGTAATATATGTAAAATTATAAAGCTTTTCAAACTACACACATTGCCTATGATTTAAAATAACATCTAGAAAACATTTAATTGCCTTGCCTTTAATGGGCTCTGAGATGGGAATCTTACTGTGATCCGTTTTATCTTATTCATCTTTTATTATATTTTATCTTACATGTTTCTGCTTGAGTGGTCTCTGCTGGGTGGCATGCTTTTATATGCACTTTGTTATCTTTTTATCATTAATTTGTTTGTGGAGCACTTAGGTCTAAGGATTTATTTGATTTAAAATTTAGATAAAGCTGGATTGGAATTCCAATTTGACATCAACATCATTTTATTAAGCCATATTTCTCACATGATTCATTGATTTGGATTTACCTAAGCCTAAAGCTCAGTATCGTTTTAAATACACTTCCTGTAAACAATTCAGTCACAAAATAGAAAATATAGGTGTGGTGAACCTAATGACTGAAAGATTGGACCGTCCATAGCAGTGGATTATTGGCAGTGAGGATCAGAAGCCTCAGTGGCTCAAAACTATTTAACCAAAGTGGTTGTGTGATGGGTTCCCACAGCTTAAGAGAGCTTGTTCATTCTGCAAGAAAAGTATTTAATGCTTAGAAATTCCACAGCTAAAAAAAAAAAACATTCCTGCAAAAATGCTCTTTCTTCTTCTTTGGAAAAAAAGCAATCTTGTCTCTTGACATGAAATATGAACACAGTTAAACATAACCCGTCTGAGCTGGTTATGTATTATGTTTACATGCTATTATAACATTTACAAGTTGGCCGTTATGAAAAAAATCCAACCTTCTGTGGCAAGAAAAGACACCACAAAGTTTGCGAGGCTTTGGTTACCTCAATGCATGTTACCTCAGGTGACCTTGGTATTTAACAAGTCCATTAACCTAAACTGAAACTGTCTTGTTTATGCATACTTTTGTAGCTTAAGTGGTCAACGACCTCATAATTTTACTGCTAAAAAAAATCTCAACAAATATTTTAAATTTATTTAATTCTGTAAGCCTAAAAATGCAACTTTATGAGCATGTAATACAGATGTTAAAATAGTGTTGCTAGAAAGGTTTTTTGTAGATGGAACATTTTCAAGCTTGAATTGTTACACAGATTATCAGAGAACTCTTTTAAAAGTTTTACTCTCTATTCACCTGTGATTAAGTTAACATCCAATTCCTAACAAAAAAGAAGTAAAAAAGAACAACTCTTGGCCTTTTGCATCTGATACAGAAAGGGGGGCTCAAAGCGTGCCTAATATAATCCAATGCAGCAGAAAGTTTTGACAGGCATGTGAGTTCATGTGTCAAAGTTCAGCCAAAAGTCCAGCTCCCCGTTTTGACCTCCAGTCAGTATAACATCCAACCCTCCTTTCATGTGTCATCCAGCTGGCTACCACTTTATAACTACGACTGCTGGGCAAAAAAAGTGAATGATGGTGTCGTTAAATAAAAAGTAATGTAGTTCACAGATAAATTGGCACCTGATGTCTCTCCAGAAACCTTTGTGCTCTTCCATGACCCACTGAGCTATAATAAAAGATGCCAGTGATATTCTGAGGAAACCATATTAAAGGCCATCTCAGACCAGCAAGCAATCTTCAAACAGGCCACAGACAGTAACCCACTTATTAAACAAGGAAGCCAAGCAAAAAGCAACTCGCCATTCAATGCCTTAATATGTTTTGCTATGGTTCTGCAGCATTGAGAGTCTATCATTTGGATTTTGGATTATACGGTTCATTGGTGACGCCGGAATCTCATTTCCAGGCATCTCTAGCGTTTCTTTCATCTCTATTTGCTGCTTTATAAGTAATGAAAATGATATATCTAACTAAACAAACGAATCAGAGATAAACTGCACATAAGAACCAAGAAGGAAAGTAAATCCTGACTGAATGCAAACCTCATGTCAACAACAGTGATCAATAGATCATCAGCTTATCTAAAAAAACACTAAACATGTGGATGTGACCTTTTGCCTTTGTTATTGTTTTATGAAAAACTATATGCTAATATCATAATCTATCAAAGTAAGAAATTTATACTTTTATTGCACCAAGTAAAAATGTTCTCTATTTTAACTTGGGATGTCAAAGCACTGGTTGTGGCATTTTTAAATAATTAATACTGTTTTACCTGTTTTTAGTCAAACATCTGTGTTAAAGTCCCCCAGATCCCCATGAGATGCACAGCTCATGATTTTTGCTGCTTAAGTGGTTGAATTTGGATCTTTGAATCAGTCCATCTAAACTCTAAGTCCGTTTTATTCATTACACATTTACAGTATAATGGATCAACAAAAAGTCTCCATCAGTGTGTCTTTCCGTGTTATGTGAATGCCTCTTCCTGCACTAAAAATATGACTTATCAAGGAGTTATCTAAAAACAGAAAGGAAAAATGATATGTTAGCTTTACACTTAAGCAGGATTGTGAGTCGGTAATTGTAATGCTTTACTATCTGCATGATGTAGGCCTGGTCTTTATCTAATCGTCACTTGAGTTTTTTGGATATATCAAGTGTAAGTTAGTTCAAATATCTAGTTTTTCATTCATTTTTTTCAAGTCAGTGCTCATGTTTATTATGGCTGCTGATTAATTGTATATTTTTGTCATTTTCAAGCCTTTGCCTTGGACAATTTTTGGATGTACAGACTTGATTATAATCAAGAACAAAAATATGACTAATACCATAGCAGCGAGACAATACTTGAACCTCTTAAAAAGGGGCAAACCCGATAAGTTGGATATAATTAAATTTAACATTAAAAAACATGTAGAACAGTTATTTTCCTGTTTGGCAAAACATCTGACAAGATTGCACTTGATCTAAGTGTGTAATACTCAAATGGAAGAATGTACCATTTATTCGGTTGTGTTACTTTAATCATTGGGTATCTGAAAATAACACCGCAGATTAAATGTATAGTGGAGGATGTTCTTTTTCTGGGTGGATCATCAAAATAAGTAATCCTCCTAATTGTCAAAGGCCCTACGTGCTCGTCCCCATTTTCACTTACCGGTGGTGAGTCTGACATACTGGAAAATTTGCAAATCTTTTTTTGGAAAGTAAGTTTGTATGAACGATGCAAACAGCAACTTTTAAACAGAGCATGCACGAGGAGAAATGGGCTCGTGCATGCTCTTGCACACAATAAATAGGCTTTCCCTCTCAGGACAGGGTTGTGCTTGAAAATATTTTTTTTTAAGGTGAAGAGGTCAAGTCTTTTCAAAAATTCATGAAAATCCTCCTCTATACCTTTAACCAGAATCGGGGTGCTCAATAATCCTCTGGTTGATATTTTGGTGAATTTCTTATGATTCTCCCACAATGTCACAAAAGAGAGAAATGTGCAGGCTACTAGTTAACTCCAATGTTGTGAGTTAATATTTGCGAAGCCTAAATAGCAAGTATATTATCAGCTTAGATTTTCTGAAAAAAAAATACAAAAATACAAAAATACAATTATGATAATGCAATCGTATTCCTAATCGGAATTACAATCAAAAATACATGCTAGGCTTTTTCCATAAACAAGGAATGATTTTCCTAATACCATAATAAAGTCTATAAAAACGAAAACACTAAGTAGTGTTTATAAGTGTGCATGGAAAGCCCATATATTTTTATTCATATTAGTGGGGAAATATTTGTCTACATTTTCTGATTTGGAGAAAGCAACACATGGAATACAATGGTTACAATGAATATAAAATGATTTCCCATAGCTCTAGTAATCTGTGAATAGTTTCATTCATGTATCTAAATATGCTTTCCTTTTTTTCTTCTTTGTTTAAATTTATAATCTTCACGCTTCATTGATGTACAACCAACCATTTGCTGAGTAATCCCATTACATGAGCCACAAACTCTGGTAATCAATGCTGTTTTTCAGTTGACATTAATATTTATAGCTATGCATCCGTCTTCAAAACATGCCCATAACAGCTAAACTAATGAGCCCATTAAGGCAGTGTTACACTGACACTGAATGGGGTAATGTGTTGCTTCCTGCTGGGAGAACCAAAACCTAACATCTGTGACTCCGTTGAGCACTTTGACTCAAGACCTATGTGACAACGGCAGAAATAAATCAGAGTTTTAATCCCCGAGAAAGATTTATTGAAGAACTGGAATGTGCCATGGTGTGAAAACTGCTACACCAAAAAAGAAACAAGAATGGAGTGAGGTCAGAGTCTGCCTTGTTTTTCGGTTCACCTGGAAAAAGAAAAAGAAGGTGAAAATTGCACCATGGTGCAGCTTTTTAAAACATTATTATAGAAATAAAGTAAAAAAAGTTTTAAGTGTGTACCAAGAGCTGCAAGTTACATGTTAGCTTAAATATATTTTTGTGAGAGAAAATGTAAAAAGAGGAGCATTCGTTTATCTTTCTATGTAGAAATAAAATCCTTTTTTAATGACTTCAGCTTTTTCCTTACTCTGACTTAGGCAAATACGAGATCAAATACAGGGAATGTGTTTTTCCTCCAAAAGTGTTTTTTTTTTTCCTTTTTTTTTTTTTTATAGTAACCCACTTTTATAACTTCAGAATATTCTTCACATCTTATATTCCAACTGTTTTCCTTCTTTTGCTTCTAGGGTATCAGACAGAAGAGCTAACTGTGATAAAATGTCCTTGTCAGAACAGGCATGTCCTTTTGGTTCCAAGCTCACTGCAGATTTATTCTCATATGTTTTTTATATTGCAGGCACATATTTGAACAGATTCTCTCAGCACCTGTTCTGTGAAAAACGGTCAAAATATCTGGCTGCTTTGTACTTCAACAAAGTACACTCCTAATATAAAACTGTCAGTGTATTTCAAGTTCAGTGTTAGTGCAGCAACCGGGGTGTATCTTCAATTGGTGATAACAACACTCATGGTAATATTTCAGTGTAGTAATACAAGAGAGGTCAGGCAAGCAGTAAAGCAGAGAGGGGGGGAGGGATGCAGACCTTGACTAGATCAAAGAAAGGTTTACTGAGAGTCTGCTGTGCATTTCAAGTCCTGTAGAGAGGATGTTAAACTATGTGAGAAAACTCGCTATTCTGTGCAATATTTCAGGTTAATTTATTAAAAAGCTGTGT